>NC_134192.1:13944997-14117997 GCF_964188355.1 Buteo buteo
CCACAAGGAAGGTGCCAGCCCTGAAAGCTCGTGCTGCTCTTCACTGTCCCCGTGCAGCCTATGCACAGGCACAACAGCATTGGGGATCTGTGCTTGCCCAGGATCGGTACACCTCTCGGTGTCCGTTCTCGGCATAGCATTGTTCTGACAAATGCAAACGTCCGGCTCCTTGTCCCACAAGGAAGGTGCCAGGCCTGAAAGCTCTTGCTGCTCTTCACTGTCCCCGTGCAGCCTATGCACAGGCACAACAGCACTGGGGATCTGTGCTTGCCCACAGGCGGCACATCTCACGGCGCTCGTTCTCGGCAGAGGCTCTTCCGAAAAGGCAAACGTCCGGCTCCTTGTCCCACAAGGAAGGTGCCAGCCTTGAAAGCTCGTGCTGCTCTTCACTGTCCCCGTGCAGCCTATGCACAGGCACAACAGCATTGGGGATCTGTGCTTGCCCAGGAACTGTACACCTTTCGGTGTCCGTTCTCGGCATAGCATTTTTCTGACAAAGGCAAACGTCCGGCTCCTTGTCCCACAAGGAAGGTGCCAGCCTTGAAAGCTCGTGCTGCTCTTCACTGTCCCCGTGCAGCCTATGCACAGGCACAACAGCATTGGGGATCTGTGCTTGCCCAGGATCGGTACACCTCTCGGTGTCCGTTCTCGGCATAGCATTTTTCTGAAAAGGCAAACGTCCGGCTCCTTGTCCCACAAGGAAGGTGCCAGCCTTGAAAGCTCGTGCTGCTCTTCACTGTCCCCGTGCAGCCTATGCACAGGCACAACAGCATTGGGGATCTGTGCTTGCCCAGGAACTGTACACCTCTCGGTGTCCGTTCTCGGCATAGCATTTTTCTGAAAAGGCAAACGTCCGGCTCCTTGTCCCACAAGGAAGGTGCCAGGCCTGAAAGCTCTTGCTGCTCTTCACTGTCCCCGTGCAGCCTATGCACAGGCACAACAGCATTGGGGATCTGTGCTTGCCCACAGGCGGCACATCTCACGGCGCTCGTTCTCGGCAGAGGCTCTTCCGAAAAGGCAAACGTCCGGCTCCTTGTCCCACAAGGAAGGTGCCAGCCCTGAAAGCTCTTGCTGCTCTTCACTGTCCCCGTGCAGCCTATGCACAGGCACAACAGCATTGGGGATCTGTTCTTGCCCAGGATCGGTACACCTCTCGGTGTCCGTTCTCGGCATAGCATTTTTCTGAAAAGGCAAACGTCCGGCTCCTTGTCCCACAAGGAAGGTGCCAGCCCTGAAAGCTCGTGCTGCTCTTCACTGTCCCCGTGCAGCCTATGCACAGGCACAACAGCATTGGGGATCTGTGCTTGCCCAGGATCGGTACACCTCTCGGTGTCCGTTCTCGGCATAGCATTGTTCTGACAAATGCAAACGTCCGGCTCCTTGTCCCACAAGGAAGGTGCCAGCCCTGAAAGCTCTTGCTGCTCTTCACTGTCCCCGTGCAGCCTATGCACAGGCACAACAGCACTGGGGATCTGTGCTTGCCCACAGGCGGCACATCTCACGGCGCTCGTTCTCGGCAGAGGCTCTTCCGAAAAGGCAAACGTCCGGCTCCTTGTCCCACAAGGAAGGTGCCAGCCCTGAAAGCTCATGCTGCTCTTCACTGTCCCCGTGCAGCCTATGCACAGGCACAACAGCATTGGGGATCTGTGCTTGCCCAGGATCGGTACACCTCTCGGTGTCCGTTCTCGGCATAGCATTTTTCTGAAAAGGCAAACGTCCGGCTCCTTGTCCCACAAGGAAGGTGCCAGGCCTGAAAGCTCTTGCTGCTCTTCACTGTCCCCGTGCAGCCTATGCACAGGCACAACAGCATTGGGGATCTGTGCTTGCCCACAGGCGGCACATCTCACGGCGCTCGTTCTCGGCAGAGGCTCTTCCGAAAAGGCAAACGTCCGGCTCCTTGTCCCACAAGGAAGGTGCCAGCCCTGAAAGCTCGTGCTGCTCTTCACTGTCCCCGTGCAGCCTATGCACAGGCACAACAGCATTGGGGATCTGTGCTTGCCCAGGATCGGTACACCTCTCGGTGTCCGTTCTCGGCATAGCATTTTTCTGAAAAGTCAAACGTCCGGCTCCTTGTCCCACAAGGAAGGTGCCAGCCTTGAAAGCTCGTGCTGCTCTTCACTGTCCCCGTGCAGCCTATGCACAGGCACAACAGCATTGGGGATCTGTGCTTGCCCAGGAACTGTACACCTCTCGGTGTCCGTTCTCGGCATAGCATTTTTCTGAAAAGGCAAACGTCCGGCTCCTTGTCCCACAAGGAAGGTGCCAGGCCTGAAAGCTCTTGCTGCTCTTCACTGTCCCCGTGCAGCCTATGCACAGGCACAACAGCATTGGGGATCTGTGCTTGCCCACAGGCGGCACATCTCACGGCGCTCGTTCTCGGCAGAGGCTCTTCCGAAAAGGCAAACGTCCGGCTCCTTGTCCCACAAGGAAGGTGCCAGCCCTGAAAGCTCTTGCTGCTCTTCACTGTCCCCGTGCAGCCTATGCACAGGCACAACAGCATTGGGGATCTGTGCTTGCCCAGGATCGGTACACCTCTCGGTGTCCGTTCTCGGCATAGCATTTTTCTGAAAAGGCAAACGTCCGGCTCCTTGTCCCACAAGGAAGGTGCCAGCCCTGAAAGCTCTTGCTGCTCTTCACTGTCCCCGTGCAGCCTATGCACAGGCACAACAGCATTGGGGATCTGTGCTTGCCCAGGATCGGTACACCTCTCGGTGTCCGTTCTCGGCATAGCATTTTTCTGAAAAGGCAAACGTCCGGCTCCTTGTCCCACAAGGAAGGTGCCAGCCTTGAAAGCTCGTGCTGCTCTTCACTGTCCCCGTGCAGCCTATGCACAGGCACAACAGCATTGGGGATCTGTGCTTGCCCAGGAACTGTACACCTCTCGGTGTCCGTTCTCGGCATAGCATTTTTCTGAAAAGGCAAACGTCCGGCTCCTTGTCCCACAAGGAAGGTGCCAGGCCTGAAAGCTCTTGCTGCTCTTCACTGTCCCCGTGCAGCCTATGCACAGGCACAACAGCATTGGGGATCTGTGCTTGCCCACAGGCGGCACATCTCACGGCGCTCGTTCTCGGCAGAGGCTCTTCCGAAAAGGCAAACGTCCGGCTCCTTGTCCCACAAGGAAGGTGCCAGCCCTGAAAGCTCTTGCTGCTCTTCACTGTCCCCGTGCAGCCTATGCACAGGCACAACAGCATTGGGGATCTGTGCTTGCCCAGGAACTGTACACCTTTCGGTGTCCGTTCTCGGCATAGCATTTTTCTGAAAAGGCAAACTTCCGGCTCCTTGTCCCACAAGGAAGGTGCCAGCCCTGAAAGCTCGTGCTGCTCTTCACTGTCCCCGTGCAGCCTATGCACAGGCACAACAGCATTGGGGATCTGTGCTTGCCCAGGATCGGTACACCTCTCGGTGTCCGTTCTCGGCATAGCATTGTTCTGACAAATGCAAACGTCCGGCTCCTTGTCCCACAAGGAAGGTGCCAGCCCTGAAAGCTCGTGCTGCTCTTCACTGTCCCCGTGCAGCCTATGCACAGGCACAACAGCATTGGGGATCTGTGCTTGCCCACAGGCGGCACATCTCACGGCGCTCGTTCTCGGCAGAGGCTCTTCCGAAAAGGCAAACGTCCGGCTCCTTGTCCCACAAGGAAGGTGCCAGCCCTGAAAGCTCGTGCTGCTCTTCACTGTACCCGTGCAGCCTATGCACAGGCACAACAGCATTGGGGATCTGTGCTTGCCCAGGATCGGTACACCTCTCGGTGTCCGTTCTCGGCATAGCATTTTTCTGAAAAGGCAAACGTCCGGCTCCTTGTCCCACAAGGAAGGTGCCAGCCCTGAAAGCTCTTGCTGCTCTTCACTGTCCCCGTGCAGCCTATGCACAGGCACAACAGCATTGGGGATCTGTGCTTGCCCAGGAACTGTACACCTCTCGGTGTCCGTTCTCGGCATAGCATTTTTCTGAAAAGGCAAACGTCCGGCTCCTTGTCCCACAAGGAAGGTGCCAGCCCTGAAAGCTCTTGCTGCTCTTCACTGTCCCCGTGCAGCCTATGCACAGGCACAACAGCATTGGGGATCTGTGCTTGCCCACAGGCGGCACATCTCACGGCGCTCGTTCTCGGCAGAGGCTCTTCCGAAAAGGCAAACATCCGGCTCCTTGTCCCACAAGGAAGGTGCCAGCCTTGAAAGCTCGTGCTGCTCTTCACTGTCCCCGTGCAGCCTATGCACAGGCACAACAGCATTGGGGATCTGTGCTTGCCCAGGAACTGTACAACTCTCGGTGTCCGTTCTCGGCATAGCATTTTTCTGAAAAGGCAAACGTCCGGCTCCTTGTCCCACAAGGAAGGTGCCAGCCCTGAAAGCTCTTGCTGCTCTTCACTGTCCCCGTGCAGCCTATGCACAGGCACAACAGCACTGGGGATCTGTGCTTGCCCAGGATCGGTACACCTCTCGGTGTCCGTTCTCGGCATAGCATTTTTCTGACAAAGGCAAACGTCCGGCTCCTTGTCCCACAAGGAAGGTGCCAGCCCTGAAAGCTCGTGCTGCTCTTCACTGTCCCCGTGCAGCCTATGCACAGGCACAACAGCATTGGGGATCTGTGCTTGCCCAGGAACTGTACAACTCTCGGTGTCCGTTCTCGGCATAGCATTTTTCTGAAAAGGCAAACGTCCGGCTCCTTGTCCCACAAGGAAGGTGCCAGCCCTGAAAGCTCTTGCTGCTCTTCACTGTCCCCGTGCAGCCTATGCACAGGCACAACAGCATTGGGGATCTGTGCTTGCCCACAGGCGGCACATCTCACGGCGCTCGTTCTCGGCAGAGGCTCTTCCGAAAAGGCAAACGTCCGGCTCCTTGTCCCACAAGGAAGGTGCCAGCCCTGAAAGCTCGTGCTGCTCTTCACTGTCCCCGTGCAGCCTATGCACAGGCACAACAGCATTGGGGATCTGTGCTTGCCCAGGAACTGTACAACTCTCGGTGTCCGTTCTCGGCATAGCATTTTTCTGAAAAGGCAAACGTCCGGCTCCTTGTCCCACAAGGAAGGTGCCAGCCCTGAAAGCTCTTGCTGCTCTTCACTGTCCCCGTGCAGCCTATGCACAGGCACAACAGCACTGGGGATCTGTGCTTGCCCACAGGCGGCACATCTCACGGCGCTCGTTCTCGGCAGAGGCTCTTCCGAAAAGGCAAACGTCCGGCTCCTTGTCCCACAAGGAAGGTGCCAGCCTTGAAAGCTCGTGCTGCTCTTCACTGTCCCCGTGCAGCCTATGCACAGGCACAACAGCATTGGGGATCTGTGCTTGCCCAGGATCGGTACACCTCTCGGTGTCCGTTCTCGGCATAGCATTTTTCTGAAAAGGCAAACGTCCGGCTCCTTGTCCCACAAGGAAGGTGCCAGCCCTGAAAGCTCGTGCTGCTCTTCACTGTCCCCGTGCAGCCTATGCACAGGCACAACAGCATTGGGGATCTGTGCTTGCCCAGGATCGGTACACCTCTCCGTGTCCGTTCTCGGCATAGCATTGTTCTGACAAATGCAAACGTCCGGCTCCTTGTCCCACAAGGAAGGTGCCAGCCCTGAAAGCTCTTGCTGCTCTTCACTGTCCCCGTGCAGCCTATGCACAGGCACAACAGCACTGGGGATCTGTGCTTGCCCACAGGCGGCACATCTCACGGCGCTCGTTCTCGGCAGAGGCTCTTCCGAAAAGGCAAACGTCCGGCTCCTTGTCCCACAAGGAAGGTGCCAGCCCTGAAAGCTCGTGCTGCTCTTCACTGTCCCCGTGCAGCCTATGCACAGGCACAACAGCATTGGGGATCTGTGCTTGCCCAGGATCGGTACACCTCTCGGTGTCCGTTCTCGGCATAGCATTTTTCTGAAAAGTCAAACGTCCGGCTCCTTGTCCCACAAGGAAGGTGCCAGCCTTGAAAGCTCGTGCTGCTCTTCACTGTCCCCGTGCAGCCTATGCACAGGCACAACAGCATTGGGGATCTGTGCTTGCCCAGGAACTGTACACCTCTCGGTGTCCGTTCTCGGCATAGCATTTTTCTGAAAAGGCAAACGTCCGGCTCCTTGTCCCACAAGGAAGGTGCCAGGCCTGAAAGCTCTTGCTGCTCTTCACTGTCCCCGTGCAGCCTATGCACAGGCACAACAGCATTGGGGATCTGTGCTTGCCCACAGGCGGCACATCTCACGGCGCTCGTTCTCGGCAGAGGCTCTTCCGAAAAGGCAAACGTCCGGCTCCTTGTCCCACAAGGAAGGTGCCAGCCCTGAAAGCTCTTGCTGCTCTTCACTGTCCCCGTGCAGCCTATGCACAGGCACAACAGCATTGGGGATCTGTGCTTGCCCAGGATCGGTACACCTCTCGGTGTCCGTTCTCGGCATAGCATTTTTCTGAAAAGGCAAACGTCCGGCTCCTTGTCCCACAAGGAAGGTGCCAGCCCTGAAAGCTCTTGCTGCTCTTCACTGTCCCCGTGCAGCCTATGCACAGGCACAACAGCATTGGGGATCTGTGCTTGCCCAGGATCGGTACACCTCTCGGTGTCCGTTCTCGGCATAGCATTTTTCTGAAAAGGCAAACGTCCGGCTCCTTGTCCCACAAGGAAGGTGCCAGCCTTGAAAGCTCGTGCTGCTCTTCACTGTCCCCGTGCAGCCTATGCACAGGCACAACAGCATTGGGGATCTGTGCTTGCCCAGGAACTGTACACCTCTCGGTGTCCGTTCTCGGCATAGCATTTTTCTGAAAAGGCAAACGTCCGGCTCCTTGTCCCACAAGGAAGGTGCCAGGCCTGAAAGCTCTTGCTGCTCTTCACTGTCCCCGTGCAGCCTATGCACAGGCACAACAGCATTGGGGATCTGTGCTTGCCCACAGGCGGCACATCTCACGGCGCTCGTTCTCGGCAGAGGCTCTTCCGAAAAGGCAAACGTCCGGCTCCTTGTCCCACAAGGAAGGTGCCAGCCCTGAAAGCTCTTGCTGCTCTTCACTGTCCCCGTGCAGCCTATGCACAGGCACAACAGCATTGGGGATCTGTGCTTGCCCACAGGCGGCACATCTCACGGCGCTCGTTCTCGGCAGAGGCTCTTCCGAAAAGGCAAACGTCCGGCTCCTTGTCCCACAAGGAAGGTGCCAGCCCTGAAAGCTCTTGCTGCTCTTCACTGTCCCCGTGCAGCCTATGCACAGGCACAACAGCATTGGGGATCTGTGCTTGCCCAGGAACTGTACACCTCTCGGTGTCCGTTCTCGGCATAGCATTTTTCTGAAAAGGCAAACGTCCGGCTCCTTGTCCCACAAGGAAGGTGCCAGCCCTGAAAGCTCGTGCTGCTCTTCACTGTCCCCGTGCAGCCTATGCACAGGCACAACAGCATTGGGGATCTGTGCTTGCCCAGGATCGGTACACCTCTCGGTGTCCGTTCTCGGCATAGCATTGTTCTGACAAATGCAAACGTCCGGCTCCTTGTCCCACAAGGAAGGTGCCAGCCCTGAAAGCTCGTGCTGCTCTTCACTGTCCCCGTGCAGCCTATGCACAGGCACAACAGCATTGGGGATCTGTGCTTGCCCACAGGCGGCACATCTCACGGCGCTCGTTCTCGGCAGAGGCTCTTCCGAAAAGGCAAACGTCCGGCTCCTTGTCCCACAAGGAA
This sequence comes from Buteo buteo, assembly GCF_964188355.1. NCBI lineage: Eukaryota > Metazoa > Chordata > Aves > Accipitriformes > Accipitridae > Buteo > Buteo buteo. The sequence goes on from NC_134192.1 coordinate 13,952,612, forward strand.
GGTGCCAGCCCTGAAAGCTCGTGCTGCTCTTCACTGTACCCGTGCAGCCTATGCACAGGCACAACAGCATTGGGGATCTGTGCTTGCCCAGGATCGGTACACCTCTCGGTGTCCGTTCTCGGCATAGCATTTTTCTGAAAAGGCAAACGTCCGGCTCCTTGTCCCACAAGGAAGGTGCCAGCCCTGAAAGCTCTTGCTGCTCTTCACTGTCCCCGTGCAGCCTATGCACAGGCACAACAGCACTGGGGATCTGTGCTTGCCCAGGATCGGTACACCTCTCGGTGTCCGTTCTCGGCATAGCATTTTTCTGACAAAGGCAAACGTCCGGCTCCTTGTCCCACAAGGAAGGTGCCAGCCCTGAAAGCTCGTGCTGCTCTTCACTGTCCCCGTGCAGCCTATGCACAGGCACAACAGCATTGGGGATCTGTGCTTGCCCAGGAACTGTACAACTCTCGGTGTCCGTTCTCGGCATAGCATTTTTCTGAAAAGGCAAACGTCCGGCTCCTTGTCCCACAAGGAAGGTGCCAGCCCTGAAAGCTCGTGCTGCTCTTCACTGTCCCCGTGCAGCCTATGCACAGGCACAACAGCATTGGGGATCTGTGCTTGCCCAGGATCGGTACACCTCTCGGTGTCCGTTCTCGGCATAGCATTTTTCTGAAAAGGCAAACGTCCGGCTCCTTGTCCCACAAGGAAGGTGCCAGCCCTGAAAGCTCTTGCTGCTCTTCACTGTCCCCGTGCAGCCTATGCACAGGCACAACAGCACTGGGGATCTGTGCTTGCCCACAGGCGGCACATCTCACGGCGCTCGTTCTCGGCAGAGGCTCTTCCGAAAAGGCAAACGTCCGGCTCCTTGTCCCACAAGGAAGGTGCCAGCCTTGAAAGCTCGTGCTGCTCTTCACTGTCCCCGTGCAGCCTATGCACAGGCACAACAGCATTGGGGATCTGTGCTTGCCCAGGATCGGTACACCTCTCGGTGTCCGTTCTCGGCATAGCATTTTTCTGACAAAGGCAAACGTCCGGCTCCTTGTCCCACAAGGAAGGTGCCAGCCCTGAAAGCTCGTGCTGCTCTTCACTGTCCCCGTGCAGCCTATGCACAGGCACAACAGCATTGGGGATCTGTGCTTGCCCAGGAACTGTACACCTCTCGGTGTCCGTTCTCGGCATAGCATTTTTCTGAAAAGGCAAACGTCCGGCTCCTTGTCCCACAAGGAAGGTGCCAGCCCTGAAAGCTCGTGCTGCTCTTCACTGTCCCCGTGCAGCCTATGCACAGGCACAACAGCATTGGGGATCTGTGCTTGCCCAGGATCGGTACACCTCTCCGTGTCCGTTCTCGGCATAGCATTGTTCTGACAAATGCAAACGTCCGGCTCCTTGTCCCACAAGGAAGGTGCCAGCCCTGAAAGCTCTTGCTGCTCTTCACTGTCCCCGTGCAGCCTATGCACAGGCACAACAGCACTGGGGATCTGTGCTTGCCCACAGGCGGCACATCTCACGGCGCTCGTTCTCGGCAGAGGCTCTTCCGAAAAGGCAAACGTCCGGCTCCTTGTCCCACAAGGAAGGTGCCAGCCCTGAAAGCTCGTGCTGCTCTTCACTGTCCCCGTGCAGCCTATGCACAGGCACAACAGCATTGGGGATCTGTGCTTGCCCAGGATCGGTACACCTCTTGGTGTCCGTTCTCGGCATAGCATTTTTCTGAAAAGGCAAACGTCCGGCTCCTTGTCCCACAAGGAAGGTGCCAGGCCTGAAAGCTCTTGCTGCTCTTCACTGTCCCCGTGCAGCCTATGCACAGGCACAACAGCATTGGGGATCTGTGCTTGCCCACAGGTGGCACATCTCACGGCGCTCGTTCTCGGCAGAGGCTCTTCCGAAAAGGCAAACGTCCGGCTCCTTGTCCCACAAGGAAGGTGCCAGCCCTGAAAGCTCTTGCTGCTCTTCACTGTCCCCGTGCAGCCTATGCACAGGCACAACAGCATTGGGGATCTGTGCTTGCCCAGGATCGGTACACCTCTCGGTGTCCGTTCTCGGCATAGCATTTTTCTGAAAAGGCAAACGTCCGGCTCCTTGTCCCACAAGGAAGGTGCCAGCCTTGAAAGCTCGTGCTGCTCTTCACTGTCCCCGTGCAGCCTATGCACAGGCACAACAGCATTGGGGATCTGTGCTTGCCCAGGAACTGTACACCTCTCGGTGTCCGTTCTCGGCATAGCATTTTTCTGAAAAGGCAAACGTCCGGCTCCTTGTCCCACAAGGAAGGTGCCAGCCCTGAAAGCTCGTGCTGCTCTTCACTGTCCCCGTGCAGCCTATGCACAGGCACAACAGCATTGGGGATCTGTGCTTGCCCAGGAACTGTACACCTCTCGGTGTCCGTTCCCGGCATAGCATTTTTCTGAAAAGGCAAACGTCCGGCTCCTTGTCCCACAAGGAAGGTGCCAGCCCTGAAAGCTCGTGCTGCTCTTCACTGTCCCCGTGCAGCCTATGCACAGGCACAACAGCATTGGGGATCTGTGCTTGCCCAGGATCGGTACACCTCTCGGTGTCCGTTCTCGGCATAGCATTGTTCTGACAAATGCAAACGTCCGGCTCCTTGTCCCACAAGGAAGGTGCCAGCCCTGAAAGCTCTTGCTGCTCTTCACTGTCCCCGTGCAGCCTATGCACAGGCACAACAGCATTGGGGATCTGTGCTTGCCCACAGGCGGCACATCTCACGGCGCTCGTTCTCGGCAGAGGCTCTTCCGAAAAGGCAAACGTCCGGCTCCTTGTCCCACAAGGAAGGTGCCAGCCCTGAAAGCTCTTGCTGCTCTTCACTGTCCCCGTGCAGCCTATGCACAGGCACAACAGCATTGGGGATCTGTGCTTGCCCAGGATCGGTACACCTCTCGGTGTCCGTTCTCGGCATAGCATTTTTCTGAAAAGGCAAACGTCCGGCTCCTTGTCCCACAAGGAAGGTGCCAGCCCTGAAAGCTCGTGCTGCTCTTCACTGTCCCCGTGCAGCCTATGCACAGGCACAACAGCATTGGGGATCTGTGCTTGCCCAGGAACTGTACACCTCTCGGTGTCCGTTCCCGGCATAGCATTTTTCTGAAAAGGCAAACGTCCGGCTCCTTGTCCCACAAGGAAGGTGCCAGCCCTGAAAGCTCGTGCTGCTCTTCACTGTCCCCGTGCAGCCTATGCACAGGCACAACAGCATTGGGGATCTGTGCTTGCCCAGGATCGGTACACCTCTCGGTGTCCGTTCTCGCATAGCATTTTTCTGACAAATGCAAACGTCCGGCTCCTTGTCCCACAAGGAAGGTGCCAGGCCTGAAAGCTCTTGCTGCTCTTCACTGTCCCCGTGCAGCCTATGCACAGGCACAACAGCATTGGGGATCTGTGCTTGCCCACAGGCGGCACATCTCACGGCGCTCGTTCTCGGCTGAGGCTCTTCCGAAAAGGCAAACGTCCGGCTCCTTGTCCCACAAGGAAGGTGCCAGCCCTGAAAGCTCTTGCTGCTCTTCACTGTCCCCGTGCAGCCTATGCACAGGCACAACACCATTGGGGATCTGTGCTTGCCCAGGATCGGTACAGCTCTCGGTGTCCGTTCTCGGCATAGCATATTTCTGAAAAGGCAAACGTCCGGCTCCTTGTCCCACAAGGAAGGTGCCAGCCCTGAAAGCTCGTGCTGCTCTTCACTGTCCCCGTGCAGCCTATGCACAGGCACAACAGCATTGGGGATCTGTGCTTGCCCAGGAACTGTACACCTCTCGGTGTCCGTTCTCGGCATAGCATTGTTCTGACAAATGCAAACGTCCGGCTCCTTGTCCCACAAGGAAGGTGCCAGCCCTGAAAGCTCTTGCTGCTCTTCACTGTCCCCGTGCAGCCTATGCACAGGCACAACAGCACTGGGGATCTGTGCTTGCCCACAGGCGGCACATCTCACGGCGCTCGTTCTCGGCAGAGGCTCTTCCGAAAAGGCAAACGTCCGGCTCCTTGTCCCACAAGGAAGGTGCCAGCCCTGAAAGCTCGTGCTGCTCTTCACTGTCCCCGTGCAGCCTATGCACAGGCACAACAGCATTGGGGATCTGTGCTTGCCCAGGAACTGTACACCTCTCGGTGTCCGTTCCCGGCATAGCATTTTTCTGAAAAGGCAAACGTCCGGCTCCTTGTCCCACAAGGAAGGTGCCAGCCCTGAAAGCTCGTGCTGCTCTTCACTGTCCCCGTGCAGCCTATGCACAGGCACAACAGCATTGGGGATCTGTGCTTGCCCAGGATCGGTACACCTCTCGGTGTCCGTTCTCGGCATAGCATTGTTCTGACAAATGCAAACGTCCGGCTCCTTGTCCCACAAGGAAGGTGCCAGGCCTGAAAGCTCTTGCTGCTCTTCACTGTCCCCGTGCAGCCTATGCACAGGCACAACAGCATTGGGGATCTGTGCTTGCCCACAGGCGGCACATCTCACGGCGCTCGTTCTCGGCTGAGGCTCTTCCGAAAAGGCAAACGTCCGGCTCCTTGTCCCACAAGGAAGGTGCCAGCCCTGAAAGCTCTTGCTGCTCTTCACTGTCCCCGTGCAGCCTATGCACAGGCACAACACCATTGGGGATCTGTGCTTGCCCAGGATCGGTACAGCTCTCGGTGTCCGTTCTCGGCATAGCATATTTCTGAAAAGGCAAACGTCCGGCTCCTTGTCCCACAAGGAAGGTGCCAGCCCTGAAAGCTCGTGCTGCTCTTCACTGTCCCCGTGCAGCCTATGCACAGGCACAACAGCATTGGGGATCTGTGCTTGCCCAGGAACTGTACACCTCTCGGTGTCCGTTCTCGGCATAGCATTGTTCTGACAAATGCAAACGTCCGGCTCCTTGTCCCACAAGGAAGGTGCCAGCCCTGAAAGCTCTTGCTGCTCTTCACTGTCCCCGTGCAGCCTATGCACAGGCACAACAGCATTGGGGATCTGTGCTTGCCCACAGGCGGCACATCTCACGGCGCTCGTTCTCGGCTGAGGCTCTTCCGAAAAGGCAAACGTCCGGCTCCTTGTCCCACAAGGAAGGTGCCAGCCCTGAAAGCTCTTGCTGCTCTTCACTGTCCCCATGCAGCCTATGCACAGGCACAACAGCATTGGGGATCTGTGCTTGCCCACAGGCGGCACATCTCACGGCGCTCGTTCTCGGCAGAGGCTCTTCCGAAAAGGCAAACGTCCGGCTCCTTGTCCCACAAGGAAGGTGCCAGCCCTGAAAGCTCGTGCTGCTCTTCACTGTCCCCGTGCAGCCTATGCACAGGCACAACAGCATTGGGGATCTGTGCTTGCCCAGGATCGGTACACCTCTCGGTGTCCGTTCTCGCATAGCATTTTTCTGACAAATGCAAACGTCCGGCTCCTTGTCCCACAAGGAAGGTGCCAGGCCTGAAAGCTCTTGCTGCTCTTCACTGTCCCCGTGCAGCCTATGCACAGGCACAACAGCATTGGGGATCTGTGCTTGCCCACAGGCGGCACATCTCACGGCGCTCGTTCTCGGCTGAGGCTCTTCCGAAAAGGCAAACGTCCGGCTCCTTGTCCCACAAGGAAGGTGCCAGGCCTGAAAGCTCTTGCTGCTCTTCACTGTCCCCGTGCAGCCTATGCACAGGCACAACAGCATTGGGGATCTGTGCTTGCCCAGGATCGGTACACCTCTCGGTGTCCGTTCTCGGCATAGCATATTTCTGAAAAGGCAAACGTCCGGCTCCTTGTCCCACAAGGAAGGTGCCAGCCCTGAAAGCTCGTGCTGCTCTTCACTGTCCCCGTGCAGCCTATGCACAGGCACAACAGCATTGGGGATCTGTGCTTGCCCAGGAACTGTACACCTCTCGGTGTCCGTTCTCGGCATAGCATTGTTCTGACAAATGCAAACGTCCGGCTCCTTGTCCCACAAGGAAGGTGCCAGCCCTGAAAGCTCTTGCTGCTCTTCACTGTCCCCGTGCAGCCTATGCACAGGCACAACAGCACTGGGGATCTGTGCTTGCCCACAGGCGGCACATCTCACGGCGCTCGTTCTCGGCAGAGGCTCTTCCGAAAAGGCAAACGTCCGGCTCCTTGTCCCACAAGGAAGGTGCCAGCCCTGAAAGCTCGTGCTGCTCTTCACTGTCCCCGTGCAGCCTATGCACAGGCACAACAGCATTGGGGATCTGTGCTTGCCCAGGAACTGTACACCTCTCGGTGTCCGTTCCCGGCATAGCATTTTTCTGAAAAGGCAAACGTCCGGCTCCTTGTCCCACAAGGAAGGTGCCAGCCCTGAAAGCTCGTGCTGCTCTTCACTGTCCCCGTGCAGCCTATGCACAGGCACAACAGCATTGGGGATCTGTGCTTGCCCAGGATCGGTACACCTCTCGGTGTCCGTTCTCAGCATAGCATTGTTCTGACAAATGCAAACGTCCGGCTCCTTGTCCCACAAGGAAGGTGCCAGGCCTGAAAGCTCTTGCTGCTCTTCACTGTCCCCGTGCAGCCTATGCACAGGCACAACAGCATTGGGGATCTGTGCTTGCCCACAGGCGGCACATCTCACGGCGCTCGTTCTCGGCTGAGGCTCTTCCGAAAAGGCAAACGTCCGGCTCCTTGTCCCACAAGGAAGGTGCCAGCCCTGAAAGCTCTTGCTGCTCTTCACTGTCCCCGTGCAGCCTATGCACAGGCACAACACCATTGGGGATCTGTGCTTGCCCAGGATCGGTACACCTCTCGGTGTCCGTTCTCGGCATAGCATTTTTCTGAAAAGGCAAACGTCCGGCTCCTTGTCCCACAAGGAAGGTGCCAGCCCTGAAAGCTCGTGCTGCTCTTCACTGTCCCCATGCAGCCTATGCACAGGCACAACAGCATTGGGGATCTGTGCTTGCCCAGGAACTGTACACCTCTCGGTGTCCGTTCTCGGCATAGCATTTTTCTGAAAAGGCAAACGTCCGGCTCCTTGTCCCACAAGGAAGGTGCCAGGCCTGAAAGCTCTTGCTGCTCTTCACTGTCCCCGTGCAGCCTATGCACAGGCACAACAGCACTGGGGATCTGTGCTTGCCCACAGGCGGCACATCTCACGGCGCTCGTTCTCGGCAGAGGCTCTTCCGAAAAGGCAAACGTCCGGCTCCTTGTCCCACAAGGAAGGTGCCAGCCTTGAAAGCTCGTGCTGCTCTTCACTGTCCCCGTGCAGCCTATGCACAGGCACAACAGCATTGGGGATCTGTGCTTGCCCAGGATCGGTACACCTCTCGGTGTCCGTTCTCGGCATAGCATTTTTCTGACAAAGGCAAACGTCCGGCTCCTTGTCCCACAAGGAAGGTGCCAGCCCTGAAAGCTCGTGCTGCTCTTCACTGTCCCCGTGCAGCCTATGCACAGGCACAACAGCATTGGGGATCTGTGCTTGCCCAGGAACTGTACACCTCTCGGTGTCCGTTCTCGGCATAGCATTTTTCTGAAAAGGCAAACGTCCGGCTCCTTGTCCCACAAGGAAGGTGCCAGGCCTGAAAGCTCGTGCTGCTCTTCACTGTCCCCGTGCAGCCTATGCACAGGCACAACAGCATTGGGGATCTGTGCTTGCCCAGGATCGGTACACCTCTCCGTGTCCGTTCTCGGCATAGCATTGTTCTGACAAATGCAAACGTCCGGCTCCTTGTCCCACAAGGAAGGTGCCAGGCCTGAAAGCTCTTGCTGCTCTTCACTGTCCCCGTGCAGCCTATGCACAGGCACAACAGCATTGGGGATCTGTGCTTGCCCACAGGCGGCACATCTCACGGCGCTCGTTCTCGGCTGAGGCTCTTCCGAAAAGGCAAACGTCCGGCTCCTTGTCCCACAAGGAAGGTGCCAGCCCTGAAAGCTCTTGCTGCTCTTCACTGTCCCCGTGCAGCCTATGCACAGGCACAACACCATTGGGGATCTGTGCTTGCCCAGGAACTGTACACCTCTCGGTGTCCGTTCTCGGCATAGCATTTTTCTGAAAAGGCAAACGTCCGGCTCCTTGTCCCACAAGGAAGGTGCCAGCCCTGAAAGCTCGTGCTGCTCTTCACTGTCCCCGTGCAGCCTATGCACAGGCACAACAGCATTGGGGATCTGTGCTTGCCCAGGAACTGTACACCTCTCGGTGTCCGTTCTCGGCATAGCATTTTTCTGAAAAGGCAAACGTCCGGCTCCTTGTCCCACAAGGAAGGTGCCAGCCCTGAAAGCTCGTGCTGCTCTTCACTGTCCCCGTGCAGCCTATGCACAGGCACAACAGCATTGGGGATCTGTGCTTGCCCAGGAACTGTACACCTCTCGGTGTCCGTTCCCGGCATAGCATTTTTCTGAAAAGGCAAACGTCCGGCTCCTTGTCCCACAAGGAAGGTGCCAGCCCTGAAAGCTCGTGCTGCTCTTCACTGTCCCCGTGCAGCCTATGCACAGGCACAACAGCATTGGGGATCTGTGCTTGCCCAGGATCGGTACACCTCTCGGTGTCCGTTCTCGGCATAGCATTGTTCTGACAAATGCAAACGTCCGGCTCCTTGTCCCACAAGGAAGGTGCCAGGCCTGAAAGCTCTTGCTGCTCTTCACTGTCCCCGTGCAGCCTATGCACAGGCACAACAGCATTGGGGATCTGTGCTTGCCCACAGGCGGCACATCTCACGGCGCTCGTTCTCGGCTGAGGCTCTTCCGAAAAGGCAAACGTCCGGCTCCTTGTCCCACAAGGAAGGTGCCAGCCCTGAAAGCTCTTGCTGCTCTTCACTGTCCCCGTGCAGCCTATGCACAGGCACAACAGCATTGGGGATCTGTGCTTGCCCAGGAACTGTACACCTCTCGGTGTCCGTTCTCGGCATAGCATTTTTCTGAAAAGGCAAACGTCCGGCTCCTTGTCCCACAAGGAAGGTGCCAGCCCTGAAAGCTCGTGCTGCTCTTCACTGTCCCCGTGCAGCCTATGCACAGGCACAACAGCATTGGGGATCTGTGCTTGCCCAGGATCGGTACACCTCTCCGTGTCCGTTCTCGGCATAGCATTTTTCTGAAAAGGCAAACGTCCGGCTCCTTGTCCCACAAGGAAGGTGCCAGGCCTGAAAGCTCTTGCTGCTCTTCACTGTCCCCGTGCAGCCTATGCACAGGCACAACAGCATTGGGGATCTGTGCTTGCCCACAGGCGGCACATCTCACGGCGCTCGTTCTCGGCAGAGGCTCTTCCGAAAAGGCAAACGTCCGGCTCCTTGTCCCACAAGGAAGGTGCCAGCCCTGAAAGCTCGTGCTGCTCTTCACTGTCCCCGTGCAGCCTATGCACAGGCACAACAGCATTGGGGATCTGTGCTTGCCCAGGATCGGTACACCTCTCGGTGTCCGTTCTCGGCATAGCATTTTTCTGAAAAGGCAAACGTCCGGCTCCTTGTCCCACAAGGAAGGTGCCAGCCTTGAAAGCTCGTGCTGCTCTTCACTGTCCCCGTGCAGCCTATGCACAGGCACAACAGCATTGGGGATCTGTGCTTGCCCAGGAACTGTACACCTCTCGGTGTCCGTTCTCGGCATAGCATTTTTCTGAAAAGGCAAACGTCCGGCTCCTTGTCCCACAAGGAAGGTGCCAGCCCTGAAAGCTCGTGCTGCTCTTCACTGTCCCCGTGCAGCCTATGCACAGGCACAACAGCATTGGGGATCTGTGCTTGCCCAGGAACTGTACACCTCTCGGTGTCCGTTCCCGGCATAGCATTTTTCTGAAAAGGCAAACGTCCGGCTCCTTGTCCCACAAGGAAGGTGCCAGCCCTGAAAGCTCGTGCTGCTCTTCACTGTCCCCGTGCAGCCTATGCACAGGCACAACAGCATTGGGGATCTGTGCTTGCCCAGGATCGGTACACCTCTCGGTGTCCGTTCTCGGCATAGCATTGTTCTGACAAATGCAAACGTCCGGCTCCTTGTCCCACAAGGAAGGTGCCAGGCCTGAAAGCTCTTGCTGCTCTTCACTGTCCCCGTGCAGCCTATGCACAGGCACAACAGCATTGGGGATCTGTGCTTGCCCACAGGCGGCACATCTCACGGCGCTCGTTCTCGTCTGAGGCTCTTCCGAAAAGGCAAACGTCCGGCTCCTTGTCCCACAAGGAAGGTGCCAGCCCTGAAAGCTCTTGCTGCTCTTCACTGTCCCCGTGCAGCCTATGCACAGGCACAACACCATTGGGGATCTGTGCTTGCCCAGGATCGGTACAGCTCTCGGTGTCCGTTCTCGGCATAGCATTTTTCTGAAAAGGCAAACGTCCGGCTCCTTGTCCCACAAGGAAGGTGCCAGCCCTGAAAGCTCGTGCTGCTCTTCACTGTCCCCGTGCAGCCTATGCACAGGCACAACAGCATTGGGGATCTGTGCTTGCCCAGGAACTGTACACCTCTCGGTGTCCGTTCTCGGCATAGCATTTTTCTGAAAAGGCAAACGTCCGGCTCCTTGTCCCACAAGGAAGGTGCCAGCCCTGAAAGCTCGTGCTGCTCTTCACTGTCCCCGTGCAGCCTATGCACAGGCACAACAGCATTGGGGATCTGTGCTTGCCCAGGAACTGTACACCTCTCGGTGTCCGTTCCCGGCATAGCATTTTTCTGAAAAGGCAAACGTCCGGCTCCTTGTCCCACAAGGAAGGTGCCAGCCCTGAAAGCTCGTGCTGCTCTTCACTGTCCCCGTGCAGCCTATGCACAGGCACAACAGCATTGGGGATCTGTGCTTGCCCAGGATCGGTACACCTCTCGGTGTCCGTTCTCGGCATAGCATTGTTCTGACAAATGCAAACGTCCGGCTCCTTGTCCCACAAGGAAGGTGCCAGGCCTGAAAGCTCTTGCTGCTCTTCACTGTCCCTGTGCAGCCTATGCACAGGCACAACAGCATTGGGGATCTGTGCTTGCCCACAGGCGGCACATCTCACGGCGCTCGTTCTCGGCTGAGGCTCTTCCGAAAAGGCAAACGTCCGGCTCCTTGTCCCACAAGGAAGGTGCCAGCCCTGAAAGCTCTTGCTGCTCTTCACTGTCCCCGTGCAGCCTATGCACAGGCACAACACCATTGGGGATCTGTGCTTGCCCAGGATCGGTACAGCTCTCGGTGTCCGTTCTCGGCATAGCATTTTTCTGAAAAGGCAAACGTCCGGCTCCTTGTCCCACAAGGAAGGTGCCAGCCCTGAAAGCTCGTGCTGCTCTTCACTGTCCCCGTGCAGCCTATGCACAGGCACAACAGCATTGGGGATCTGTGCTTGCCCAGGAACTGTACACCTCTCGGTGTCCGTTCTCGGCATAGCATTGTTCTGACAAAGGCAAACGTCCGGCTCCTTGTCCCACAAGGAAGGTGCCAGCCCTGAAAGCTCTTGCTGCTCTTCACTGTCCCCGTGCAGCCTATGCACAGGCACAACAGCACTGGGGATCTGTGCTTGCCCACAGGCAGCACATCTCACGGCGCTCGTTCTCGGCAGAGGCTCTTCCGAAAAGGCAAACGTCCGGCTCCTTGTCCCACAAGGAAGGTGCCAGCCCTGAAAGCTCGTGCTGCTCTTCACTGTCCCCGTGCAGCCTATGCACAGGCACAACAGCATTGGGGATCTGTGCTTGCCCAGGATCGGTACACCTCTCGGTGTCCGTTCTCGGCATAGCATTTTTCTGAAAAGGCAAACGTCCGGCTCCTTGTCCCACAAGGAAGGTGCCAGGCCTGAAAGCTCTTGCTGCTCTTCACTGTCCCCGTGCAGCCTATGCACAGGCACAACAGCATTGGGGATCTGTGCTTGCCCACAGGCGGCACATCTCACGGCGCTCGTTCTCGGCAGAGGCTCTTCCGAAAAGGCAAACGTCCGGCTCCTTGTCCCACAAGGAAGGTGCCAGCCCTGAAAGCTCTTGCTGCTCTTCACTGTCCCCGTGCAGCCTATGCACAGGCACAACAGCATTGGGGATCTGTGCTTGCCCAGGATCGGTACACCTCTCGGTGTCCGTTCTCGGCATAGCATTTTTCTGAAAAGGCAAACGTCCGGCTCCTTGTCCCACAAGGAAGGTGCCAGCCCTGAAAGCTCGTGCTGCTCTTCACTGTCCCCGTGCAGCCTATGCACAGGCACAACAGCATTGGGGATCTGTGCTTGCCCACAGGCGGCACATCTCACGGCGCTCGTTCTCGGCAGAGGCTCTTCCGAAAAGGCAAACGTCCGGCTCCTTGTCCCACAAGGAAGGTGCCAGCCCTGAAAGCTCGTGCTGCTCTTCACTGTCCCCGTGCAGCCTATGCACAGGCACAACAGCATTGGGGATCTGTGCTTGCCCAGGAACTGTACACCTCTCGGTGTCCGTTCTCGGCATAGCATTGTTCTGACAAATGCAAACGTCCGGCTCCTTGTCCCACAAGGAAGGTGCCAGCCCTGAAAGCTCTTGCTGCTCTTCACTGTCCCCGTGCAGCCTATGCACAGGCACAACAGCACTGGGGATCTGTGCTTGCCCACAGGCGGCACATCTCACGGCGCTCGTTCTCGGCAGAGGCTCTTCCGAAAAGGCAAACGTCCGGCTCCTTGTCCCACAAGGAAGGTGCCAGCCCTGAAAGCTCGTGCTGCTCTTCACTGTCCCCGTGCAGCCTATGCACAGGCACAACAGCATTGGGGATCTGTGCTTGCCCAGGATCGGTACACCTCTCGGTGTCCGTTCTCGGCATAGCATTTTTCTGAAAAGGCAAACGTCCGGCTCCTTGTCCCACAAGGAAGGTGCCAGCCCTGAAAGCTCTTGCTGCTCTTCACTGTCCCCGTGCAGCCTATGCACAGGCACAACACCATTGGGGATCTGTGCTTGCCCACAGGCGGCACATCTCACGGCGCTCGTTCTCGGCAGAGGCTCTTCCGAAAAGGCAAACGTCCGGCTCCTTGTCCCACAAGGAAGGTGCCAGCCCTGAAAGCTCTTGCTGCTCTTCACTGTCCCCGTGCAGCCTATGCACAGGCACAACAGCATTGGGGATCTGTGCTTGCCCAGGATCGGTACACCTCTCGGTGTCCGTTCTCGGCATAGCATTTTTCTGAAAAGGCAAACGTCCGGCTCCTTGTCCCACAAGGAAGGTGCCAGCCCTGAAAGCTCGTGCTGCTCTTCACTGTCCCCGTGCAGCCTATGCACAGGCACAACAGCATTGGGGATCTGTGCTTGCCCAGGAACTGTACACCTCTCGGTGTCCGTTCTCGGCATAGCATTTTTCTGAAAAGGCAAACGTCCGGCTCCTTGTCCCACAAGGAAGGTGCCAGGCCTGAAAGCTCTTGCTGCTCTTCACTGTCCCCGTGCAGCCTATGCACAGGCACAACAGCATTGGGGATCTGTTCTTGCCCAGGAACTGTACACCTCTCGGTGTCCGTTCTCGGCATAGCATTTTTCTGAAAAGGCAAACGTCCGGCTCCTTGTCCCACAAGGAAGGTGCCAGCCCTGAAAGCTCGTGCTGCTCTTCACTGTCCCCGTGCAGCCTATGCACAGGCACAACAGCATTGGGGATCTGTGCTTGCCCAGGATCGGTACACCTCTCCGTGTCCGTTCTCGGCATAGCATTGTTCTGACAAATGCAAACGTCCGGCTCCTTGTCCCACAAGGAAGGTGCCAGGCCTGAAAGCTCTTGCTGCTCTTCACTGTCCCCGTGCAGCCTATGCACAGGCACAACAGCACTGGGGATCTGTGCTTGCCCACAGGCGGCACATCTCACGGCGCTCGTTCTCGGCAGAGGCTCTTCCGAAAAGGCAAACGTCCGGCTCCTTGTCCCACAAGGAAGGTGCCAGCCCTGAAAGCTCGTGCTGCTCTTCACTGTCCCTGTGCAGCCTATGCACAGGCACAACAGCATTGGGGATCTGTGCTTGCCCAGGATCGGTACACCTCTCGGTGTCCGTTCTCGGCATAGCATTTTTCTGAAAAGGCAAACGTCCGGCTCCTTGTCCCACAAGGAAGGTGCCAGGCCTGAAAGCTCGTGCTGCTCTTCACTGTCCCCGTGCAGCCTATGCACAGGCACAACAGCATTGGGGATCTGTGCTTGCCCAGGAACTGTACACCTCTCGGTGTCCGTTCTCGGCATAGCATTTTTCTGAAAAGGCAAACGTCCGGCTCCTTGTCCCACAAGGAAGGTGCCAGCCCTGAAAGCTCGTGCTGCTCTTCACTGTCCCCGTGCAGCCTATGCACAGGCACAACAGCATTGGGGATCTGTGCTTGCCCAGGAACTGTACACCTCTCGGTGTCCGTTCCCGGCATAGCATTTTTCTGAAAAGGCAAACGTCCGGCTCCTTGTCCCACAAGGAAGGTGCCAGCCCTGAAAGCTCGTGCTGCTCTTCACTGTCCCCGTGCAGCCTATGCACAGGCACAACAGCATTGGGGATCTGTGCTTGCCCAGGATCGGTACACCTCTCGGTGTCCGTTCTCGGCATAGCATTGTTCTGACAAATGCAAACGTCCGGCTCCTTGTCCCACAAGGAAGGTGCCAGGCCTGAAAGCTCTTGCTGCTCTTCACTGTCCCCGTGCAGCCTATGCACAGGCACAACAGCATTGGGGATCTGTGCTTGCCCACAGGCGGCACATCTCACGGCGCTCGTTCTCGGCAGAGGCTCTTCCGAAAAGGCAAACGTCCGGCTCCTTGTCCCACAAGGAAGGTGCCAGCCCTGAAAGCTCTTGCTGCTCTTCACTGTCCCCGTGCAGCCTATGCACAGGCACAACAGCATTGGGGATCTGTGCTTGCCCAGGATCGGTACACCTCTCGGTGTCCGTTCTCGGCATAGCATTTTTCTGAAAAGGCAAACGTCCGGCTCCTTGTCCCACAAGGAAGGTGCCAGCCCTGAAAGCTCGTGCTGCTCTTCACTGTCCCCGTGCAGCCTATGCACAGGCACAACAGCATTGGGGATCTGTGCTTGCCCAGGATCGGTACACCTCTCGGTGTCCGTTCTCGGCATAGCATTTTTCTGAAAAGGCAAACGTCCGGCTCCTTGTCCCACAAGGAAGGTGCCAGGCCTGAAAGCTCTTGCTGCTCTTCACTGTCCCCGTGCAGCCTATGCACAGGCACAACAGCATTGGGGATCTGTTCTTGCCCAGGAACTGTACACCTCTCGGTGTCCGTTCTCGGCATAGCATTTTTCTGAAAAGGCAAACGTCCGGCTCCTTGTCCCACAAGGAAGGTGCCAGCCCTGAAAGCTCGTGCTGCTCTTCACTGTCCCCGTGCAGCCTATGCACAGGCACAACAGCATTGGGGATCTGTGCTTGCCCAGGATCGGTACACCTCTCGGTGTCCGTTCTCGGCATAGCATTGTTCTGACAAATGCAAACGTCCGGCTCCTTGTCCCACAAGGAAGGTGCCAGGCCTGAAAGCTCTTGCTGCTCTTCACTGTCCCCGTGCAGCCTATGCACAGGCACAACAGCACTGGGGATCTGTGCTTGCCCACAGGCGGCACATCTCACGGCGCTCGTTCTCGGCAGAGGCTCTTCCGAAAAGGCAAACGTCCGGCTCCTTGTCCCACAAGGAAGGTGCCAGCCCTGAAAGCTCGTGCTGCTCTTCACTGTCCCTGTGCAGCCTATGCACAGGCACAACAGCATTGGGGATCTGTGCTTGCCCAGGATCGGTACACCTCTCGGTGTCCGTTCTCGGCATAGCATTTTTCTGAAAAGGCAAACGTCCGGCTCCTTGTCCCACAAGGAAGGTGCCAGGCCTGAAAGCTCGTGCTGCTCTTCACTGTCCCCGTGCAGCCTATGCACAGGCACAACAGCATTGGGGATCTGTGCTTGCCCAGGAACTGTACACCTCTCGGTGTCCGTTCCCGGCATAGCATTTTTCTGAAAAGGCAAACGTCCGGCTCCTTGTCCCACAAGGAAGGTGCCAGCCCTGAAAGCTCGTGCTGCTCTTCACTGTCCCCGTGCAGCCTATGCACAGGCACAACAGCATTGGGGATCTGTGCTTGCCCAGGATCGGTACACCTCTCGGTGTCCGTTCTCGGCATAGCATTGTTCTGACAAATGCAAACGTCCGGCTCCTTGTCCCACAAGGAAGGTGCCAGGCCTGAAAGCTCGTGCTGCTCTTCACTGTCCCCGTGCAGCCTATGCACAGGCACAACAGCATTGGGGATCTGTGCTTGCCCACAGGCGGCACATCTCACGGCGCTCGTTCTCGGCAGAGGCTCTTCCGAAAAGGCAAACGTCCGGCTCCTTGTCCCACAAGGAAGGTGCCAGCCCTGAAAGCTCTTGCTGCTCTTCACTGTCCCCGTGCAGCCTATGCACAGGCACAACAGCATTGGGGATCTGTGCTTGCCCAGGATCGGTACACCTCTCGGTGTCCGTTCTCGGCATAGCATTTTTCTGAAAAGTCAAACGTCCGGCTCCTTGTCCCACAAGGAAGGTGCCAGCCTCGAAAGCTCGTGCTGCTCTTCACTGTCCCCGTGCAGCCTATGCACAGGCACAACAGCATTGGGGATCTGTGCTTGCCCAGGAACTGTACACCTCTCGGTGTCCGTTCTCGGCATAGCATTTTTCTGAAAAGGCAAACGTCCGGCTCCTTGTCCCACAAGGAAGGTGCCAGCCCTGAAAGCTCTTGCTGCTCTTCACTGTCCCCGTGCAGCCTATGCACAGGCACAACAGCACTGGGGATCTGTGCTTGCCCACAGGCGGCACATCTCACGGCGCTCGTTCTCGGCAGAGGCTCTTCCGAAAAGGCAAACGTCCGGCTCCTTGTCCCACAAGGAAGGTGCCAGCCCTGAAAGCTCGTGCTGCTCTTCACTGTCCCCGTGCAGCCTATGCACAGGCACAACAGCATTGGGGATCTGTGCTTGCCCAGGAACTGTACACCTCTCGGTGTCCGTTCTCGGCATAGCATTTTTCTGAAAAGGCAAACGTCCGGCTCCTTGTCCCACAAGGAAGGTGCCAGGCCTGAAAGCTCTTGCTGCTCTTCACTGTCCCCGTGCAGCCTATGCACAGGCACAACAGCATTGGGGATCTGTGCTTGCCCACAGGCGGCACATCTCACGGCGCTCGTTCTCGGCAGAGGCTCTTCCGAAAAGGCAAACGTCCGGCTCCTTGTCCCACAAGGAAGGTGCCAGCCCTGAAAGCTCTTGCTGCTCTTCACTGTCCCCGTGCAGCCTATGCACAGGCACAACAGCATTGGGGATCTGTGCTTGCCCAGGAACTGTACACCTTTCGGTGTCCGTTCTCGGCATAGCATTTTTCTGACAAAGGCAAACGTCCGGCTCCTTGTCCCACAAGGAAGGTGCCAGCCCTGAAAGCTCGTGCTGCTCTTCACTGTCCCCGTGCAGCCTATGCACAGGCACAACAGCATTGGGGATCTGTTCTTGCCCAGGATCGGTACACCTCTCGGTGTCCGTTCTCGGCATAGCATTTTTCTGAAAAGGCAAACGTCCGGCTCCTTGTCCCACAAGGAAGGTGCCAGCCCTGAAAGCTCGTGCTGCTCTTCACTGTCCCCGTGCAGCCTATGCACAGGCACAACAGCATTGGGGATCTGTGCTTGCCCAGGATCGGTACACCTCTCGGTGTCCGTTCTCGGCATAGCATTTTTCTGAAAAGGCAAACGTCCGGCTCCTTGTCCCACAAGGAAAGTGCCAGGCCTGAAAGCTCTTGCTGCTCTTCACTGTCCCCGTGCAGCCTATGCACAGGCACAACAGCATTGGGGATCTGTGCTTGCCCACAGGCGGCACATCTCACGGCGCTCGTTCTCGGCAGAGGCTCTTCCGAAAAGGCAAACGTCCGGCTCCTTGTCCCACAAGGAAGGTGCCAGCCCTGAAAGCTCTTGCTGCTCTTCACTGTCCCCGTGCAGCCTATGCACAGGCACAACAGCACTGGGGATCTGTGCTTGCCCACAGGCGGCACATCTCACGGCGCTCGTTCTCGGCAGAGGCTCTTCCGAAAAGGCAAACGTCCGGCTCCTTGTCCCACAAGGAAGGTGCCAGCCCTGAAAGCTCGTGCTGCTCTTCACTGTCCCCGTGCAGCCTATGCACAGGCACAACAGCATTGGGGATCTGTGCTTGCCCAGGAACTGTACACCTCTCGGTGTCCGTTCTCGGCATAGCATTTTTCTGAAAAGGCAAACGTCCGGCTCCTTGTCCCACAAGGAAGGTGCCAGCCCTGAAAGCTCTTGCTGCTCTTCACTGTCCCCGTGCAGCCTATGCACAGGCACAACAGCACTGGGGATCTGTGCTTGCCCACAGGCGGCACATCTCACGGCGCTCGTTCTCGGCAGAGGCTCTTCCGAAAAGGCAAACGTCCGGCTCCTTGTCCCACAAGGAAGGTGCCAGCCCTGAAAGCTCGTGCTGCTCTTCACTGTCCCCGTGCAGCCTATGCACAGGCACAACAGCATTGGGGATCTGTGCTTGCCCAGGATCGGTACACCTCTCGGTGTCCGTTCTCGGCATAGCATTTTTCTGAAAAGGCAAACGTCCGGCTCCTTGTCCCACAAGGAAGGTGCCAGGCCTGAAAGCTCTTGCTGCTCTTCACTGTCCCCGTGCAGCCTATGCACAGGCACAACAGCATTGGGGATCTGTGCTTGCCCACAGGCGGCACATCTCACGGCGCTCGTTCTCGGCAGAGGCTCTTCCGAAAAGGCAAACGTCCGGCTCCTTGTCCCACAAGGAAGGTGCCAGCCCTGAAAGCTCTTGCTGCTCTTCACTGTCCCCGTGCAGCCTATGCACAGGCACAACAGCATTGGGGATCTGTGCTTGCCCAGGAACTGTACACCTTTCGGTGTCCGTTCTCGGCATAGCATTTTTCTGACAAAGGCAAACGTCCGGCTCCTTGTCCCACAAGGAAGGTGCCAGGCCTGAAAGCTCGTGCTGCTCTTCACTGTCCCCGTGCAGCCTATGCACAGGCACAACAGCATTGGGGATCTGTTCTTGCCCAGGATCGGTACACCTCTCGGTGTCCGTTCTCGGCATAGCATTTTTCTGAAAAGGCAAACGTCCGGCTCCTTGTCCCACAAGGAAGGTGCCAGCCCTGAAAGCTCGTGCTGCTCTTCACTGTCCCCGTGCAGCCTATGCACAGGCACAACAGCATTGGGGATCTGTGCTTGCCCAGGATCGGTACACCTCTCGGTGTCCGTTCTCGGCATAGCATTGTTCTGACAAATGCAAACGTCCGGCTCCTTGTCCCACAAGGAAGGTGCCAGCCCTGAAAGCTCTTGCTGCTCTTCACTGTCCCCGTGCAGCCTATGCACAGGCACAACAGCACTGGGGATCTGTGCTTGCCCACAGGCGGCACATCTCACGGCGCTCGTTCTCGGCAGAGGCTCTTCCGAAAAGGCAAACGTCCGGCTCCTTGTCCCACAAGGAAGGTGCCAGCCCTGAAAGCTCGTGCTGCTCTTCACTGTCCCCGTGCAGCCTATGCACAGGCACAACAGCATTGGGGATCTGTGCTTGCCCAGGATCGGTACACCTCTCGGTGTCCGTTCTCGGCATAGCATTTTTCTGAAAAGGCAAACGTCCGGCTCCTTGTCCCACAAGGAAGGTGCCAGGCCTGAAAGCTCTTGCTGCTCTTCACTGTCCCCGTGCAGCCTATGCACAGGCACAACAGCATTGGGGATCTGTGCTTGCCCACAGGCGGCACATCTCACGGCGCTCGTTCTCGGCAGAGGCTCTTCCGAAAAGGCAAACGTCCGGCTCCTTGTCCCACAAGGAAGGTGCCAGCCCTGAAAGCTCGTGCTGCTCTTCACTGTCCCCGTGCAGCCTATGCACAGGCACAACAGCATTGGGGATCTGTGCTTGCCCAGGATCGGTACACCTCTCGGTGTCCGTTCTCGGCATAGCATTTTTCTGAAAAGTCAAACGTCCGGCTCCTTGTCCCACAAGGAAGGTGCCAGCCTTGAAAGCTCGTGCTGCTCTTCACTGTCCCCGTGCAGCCTATGCACAGGCACAACAGCATTGGGGATCTGTGCTTGCCCAGGAACTGTACACCTCTCGGTGTCCGTTCCCGGCATAGCATTTTTCTGAAAAGGCAAACGTCCGGCTCCTTGTCCCACAAGGAAAGTGCCAGGCCTGAAAGCTCTTGCTGCTCTTCACTGTCCCCGTGCAGCCTATGCACAGGCACAACAGCATTGGGGATCTGTGCTTGCCCACAGGCGGCACATGTCACGGCGCTCGTTCTCGGCAGAGGCTCTTCCGAAAAGGCAAACGTCCGGCTCCTTGTCCCACAAGGAAGGTGCCAGCCCTGAAAGCTCTTGCTGCTCTTCACTGTCCCCGTGCAGCCTATGCACAGGCACAACAGCATTGGGGATCTGTGCTTGCCCAGGATCGGTACACCTCTCGGTGTCCGTTCTCGGCATAGCATTTTTCTGAAAAGGCAAACGTCCGGCTCCTTGTCCCACAAGGAAGGTGCCAGCCCTGAAAGCTCGTGCTGCTCTTCACTGTCCCCGTGCAGCCTATGCACAGGCACAACAGCATTGGGGATCTGTGCTTGCCCAGGAACTGTACACCTCTCGGTGTCCGTTCTCGGCATAGCATTTTTCTGAAAAGGCAAACGTCCGGCTCCTTGTCCCACAAGGAAGGTGCCAGCCCTGAAAGCTCGTGCTGCTCTTCACTGTCCCCGTGCAGCCTATGCACAGGCACAACACCATTGGGGATCTGTGCTTGCCCAGGAACTGTACACCTCTCGGTGTCCGTTCCCGGCATAGCATTTTTCTGAAAAGGCAAACGTCCGGCTCCTTGTCCCACAAGGAAGGTGCCAGCCCTGAAAGCTCGTGCTGCTCTTCACTGTCCCCGTGCAGCCTATGCACAGGCACAACAGCATTGGGGATCTGTGCTTGCCCAGGATCGGTACACCTCTCGGTGTCCGTTCTCGGCATAGCATTGTTCTGACAAATGCAAACGTCCGGCTCCTTGTCCCACAAGGAAGGTGCCAGCCCTGAAAGCTCTTGCTGCTCTTCACTGTCCCCGTGCAGCCTATGCACAGGCACAACAGCATTGGGGATCTGTGCTTGCCCACAGGCGGCACATCTCACGGCGCTCGTTCTCGGCAGAGGCTCTTCCGAAAAGGCAAACGTCCGGCTCCTTGTCCCACAAGGAAGGTGCCAGCCCTGAAAGCTCTTGCTGCTCTTCACTGTCCCCGTGCAGCCTATGCACAGGCACAACACCATTGGGGATCTGTGCTTGCCCAGGATCGGTACAGCTCTCGGTGTCCGTTCTCGGCATAGCATTTTTCTGAAAAGGCAAACGTCCGGCTCCTTGTCCCACAAGGAAGGTGCCAGCCCTGAAAGCTCGTGCTGCTCTTCACTGTCCCCGTGCAGCCTATGCACAGGCACAACAGCATTGGGGATCTGTGCTTGCCCAGGAACTGTACACCTCTCGGTGTCCGTTCTCGGCATAGCATTGTTCTGACAAATGCAAACGTCCGGCTCCTTGTCCCACAAGGAAGGTGCCAGCCCTGAAAGCTCTTGCTGCTCTTCACTGTCCCCGTGCAGCCTATGCACAGGCACAACAGCACTGGGGATCTGTGCTTGCCCACAGGCGGCACATCTCACGGCGCTCGTTCTCGGCAGAGGCTCTTCCGAAAAGGCAAACGTCCGGCTCCTTGTCCCACAAGGAAGGTGCCAGCCCTGAAAGCTCGTGCTGCTCTTCACTGTCCCCGTGCAGCCTATGCACAGGCACAACAGCATTGGGGATCTGTGCTTGCCCAGGATCGGTACACCTCTCGGTGTCCGTTCTCGGCATAGCATTTTTCTGAAAAGGCAAACGTCCGGCTCCTTGTCCCACAAGGAAGGTGCCAGGCCTGAAAGCTCTTGCTGCTCTTCACTGTCCCCGTGCAGCCTATGCACAGGCACAACAGCATTGGGGATCTGTGCTTGCCCACAGGCGGCACATCTCACGGCGCTCGTTCTCGGCAGAGGCTCTTCCGAAAAGGCAAACGTCCGGCTCCTTGTCCCACAAGGAAGGTGCCAGCCCTGAAAGCTCGTGCTGCTCTTCACTGTCCCCGTGCAGCCTATGCACAGGCACAACAGCATTGGGGATCTGTGCTTGCCCAGGATCGGTACACCTCTCGGTGTCCGTTCTCGGCATAGCATTTTTCTGAAAAGGCAAACGTCCGGCTCCTTGTCCCACAAGGAAGGTGCCAGGCCTGAAAGCTCGTGCTGCTCTTCACTGTCCCCGTGCAGCCTATGCACAGGCACAACAGCATTGGGGATCTGTTCTTGCCCAGGAACTGTACACCTCTCGGTGTCCGTTTTCGGCATAGCATTTTTCTGAAAAGGCAAACGTCCGGCTCCTTGTCCCACAAGGAAGGTGCCAGCCCTGAAAGCTCTTGCTGCTCTTCACTGTCCCCGTGCAGCCTATGCACAGGCACAACAGCATTGGGGATCTGTGCTTGCCCAGGATCGGTACACCTCTCGGTGTCCGTTCTCGGCATAGCATTGTTCTGACAAATGCAAACGTCCGGCTCCTTGTCCCACAAGGAAGGTGCCAGGCCTGAAAGCTCGTGCTGCTCTTCACTGTCCCCGTGCAGCCTATGCACAGGCACAACAGCACTGGGGATCTGTGCTTGCCCACAGGCGGCACATCTCACGGCGCTCGTTCTCGGCAGAGGCTCTTCCGAAAAGGCAAACGTCGGGCTCCTTGTCCCACAAGGAAGGTGCCAGCCCTGAAAGCTCGTGCTGCTCTTCACTGTCCCCGTGCAGCCTATGCACAGGCACAACAGCATTGGGGATCTGTGCTTGCCCAGGATCGGTACACCTCTCGGTGTCCGTTCTCGGCATAGCATTTTTCTGACAAAGGCAAACGTCCGGCTCCTTGTCCCACAAGGAAGGTGCCAGCCTTGAAAGCTCGTGCTGCTCTTCACTGTCCCCGTGCAGCCTATGCACAGGCACAACAGCATTGGGGATCTGTGCTTGCGCAGGAACTGTACACCTCTCGGTGTCCGTTCTCGGCATAGCATTTTTCTGAAAAGGCAAACGTCCGGCTCCTTGTCCCACAAGGAAGGTGCCAGCCCTGAAAGCTCGTGCTGCTCTTCACTGTCCCCGTGCAGCCTATGCACAGGCACAACAGCATTGGGGATCTGTGCTTGCCCAGGAACTGTACACCTCTCGGTGTCCGTTCCCGGCATAGCATTTTTCTGAAAAGGCAAACGTCCGGCTCCTTGTCCCACAAGGAAGGTGCCAGCCCTGAAAGCTCGTGCTGCTCTTCACTGTCCCCGTGCAGCCTATGCACAGGCACAACAGCATTGGGGATCTGTGCTTGCCCAGGATCGGTACACCTCTCGGTGTCCGTTCTCGGCATAGCATTGTTCTGACAAATGCAAACGTCCGGCTCCTTGTCCCACAAGGAAGGTGCCAGGCCTGAAAGCTCTTGCTGCTCTTCACTGTCCCCGTGCAGCCTATGCACAGGCACAACAGCATTGGGGATCTGTGCTTGCCCACAGGCGGCACATCTCACGGCGCTCGTTCTCGGCAGAGGCTCTTCCGAAAAGGCAAACGTCCGGCTCCTTGTCCCACAAGGAAGGTGCCAGCCCTGAAAGCTCTTGCTGCTCTTCACTGTCCCCGTGCAGCCTATGCACAGGCACAACAGCATTGGGGATCTGTGCTTGCCCAGGATCGGTACACCTCTCGGTGTCCGTTCTCGGCATAGCATTTTTCTGAAAAGGCAAACGTCCGGCTCCTTGTCCCACAAGGAAGGTGCCAGCCCTGAAAGCTCTTGCTGCTCTTCACTGTCCCCGTGCAGCCTATGCACAGGCACAACAGCATTGGGGATCTGTGCTTGCCCAGGATCGGTACACCTCTCGGTGTCCGTTCTCGGCATAGCATTTTTCTGAAAAGGCAAACGTCCGGCTCCTTGTCCCACAAGGAAGGTGCCAGCCTTGAAAGCTCGTGCTGCTCTTCACTGTCCCCGTGCAGCCTATGCACAGGCACAACAGCATTGGGGATCTGTGCTTGCCCAGGAACTGTACACCTCTCGGTGTCCGTTCTCGGCATAGCATTTTTCTGAAAAGGCAAACGTCCGGCTCCTTGTCCCACAAGGAAGGTGCCAGGCCTGAAAGCTCTTGCTGCTCTTCACTGTCCCCGTGCAGCCTATGCACAGGCACAACAGCATTGGGGATCTGTGCTTGCCCACAGGCGGCACATCTCACGGCGCTCGTTCTCGGCAGAGGCTCTTCCGAAAAGGCAAACGTCCGGCT
The DNA here is from genome assembly GCF_964188355.1 of Buteo buteo. Classification (NCBI taxonomy): domain Eukaryota; kingdom Metazoa; phylum Chordata; class Aves; order Accipitriformes; family Accipitridae; genus Buteo; species Buteo buteo. The sequence continues at coordinate 13,976,628 of NC_134192.1, forward strand.
CCTTGTCCCACAAGGAAGGTGCCAGCCCTGAAAGCTCTTGCTGCTCTTCACTGTCCCCGTGCAGCCTATGCACAGGCACAACAGCATTGGGGATCTGTGCTTGCCCAGGAACTGTACACCTTTCGGTGTCCGTTCTCGGCATAGCATTTTTCTGAAAAGGCAAACGTCCGGCTCCTTGTCCCACAAGGAAGGTGCCAGCCCTGAAAGCTCTTGCTGCTCTTCACTGTCCCCGTGCAGCCTATGCACAGGCACAACAGCATTGGGGATCTGTGCTTGCCCAGGAACTGTACACCTCTCGGTGTCCGTTCCCGGCATAGCATTTTTCTGAAAAGGCAAACGTCCGGCTCCTTGTCCCACAAGGAAGGTGCCAGCCCTGAAAGCTCGTGCTGCTCTTCACTGTCCCCGTGCAGCCTATGCACAGGCACAACAGCATTGGGGATCTGTGCTTGCCCAGGATCGGTACACCTCTCGGTGTCCGTTCTCGGCATAGCATTGTTCTGACAAATGCAAACGTCCGGCTCCTTGTCCCACAAGGAAGGTGCCAGCCCTGAAAGCTCTTGCTGCTCTTCACTGTCCCCGTGCAGCCTATGCACAGGCACAACAGCACTGGGGATCTGTGCTTGCCCACAGGCGGCACATCTCACGGCGCTCGTTCTCGGCAGAGGCTCTTCCGAAAAGGCAAACGTCCGGCTCCTTGTCCCACAAGGAAGGTGCCAGCCTTGAAAGCTCGTGCTGCTCTTCACTGTCCCCGTGCAGCCTATGCACAGGCACAACAGCATTGGGGATCTGTGCTTGCCCAGGATCGGTACACCTCTCGGTGTCCGTTCTCAGCATAGCATTGTTCTGACAAATGCAAACGTCCGGCTCCTTGTCCCACAAGGAAGGTGCCAGCCCTGAAAGCTCTTGCTGCTCTTCACTGTCCCCGTGCAGCCTATGCACAGGCACAACAGCATTGGGGATCTGTGCTTGCCCAGGAACTGTACACCTCTCGGTGTCCGTTCTCGGCATAGCATTTTTCTGAAAAGGCAAACGTCCGGCTCCTTGTCCCACAAGGAAGGTGCCAGCCCTGAAAGCTCTTGCTGCTCTTCACTGTCCCCGTGCAGCCTATGCACAGGCACAACAGCATTGGGGATCTGTGCTTGCCCACAGGCGGCACATCTCACGGCGCTCGTTCTCGGCAGAGGCTCTTCCGAAAAGGCAAACGTCCGGCTCCTTGTCCCACAAGGAAGGTGCCAGCCCTGAAAGCTCGTGCTGCTCTTCACTGTACCCGTGCAGCCTATGCACAGGCACAACAGCATTGGGGATCTGTGCTTGCCCAGGATCGGTACACCTCTCGGTGTCCGTTCTCGGCATAGCATTTTTCTGAAAAGGCAAACGTCCGGCTCCTTGTCCCACAAGGAAGGTGCCAGCCCTGAAAGCTCTTGCTGCTCTTCACTGTCCCCGTGCAGCCTATGCACAGGCACAACAGCATTGGGGATCTGTGCTTGCCCAGGAACTGTACACCTTTCGGTGTCCGTTCTCGGCATAGCATTTTTCTGACAAAGGCAAACGTCCGGCTCCTTGTCCCACAAGGAAGGTGCCAGCCTTGAAAGCTCGTGCTGCTCTTCACTGTCCCCGTGCAGCCTATGCACAGGCACAACAGCATTGGGGATCTGTGCTTGCCCAGGATCGGTACACCTCTCGGTGTCCGTTCTCGGCATAGCATTTTTCTGAAAAGGCAAACGTCCGGCTCCTTGTCCCACAAGGAAGGTGCCAGCCCTGAAAGCTCGTGCTGCTCTTCACTGTCCCCGTGCAGCCTATGCACAGGCACAACAGCATTGGGGATCTGTGCTTGCCCAGGAACTGTACACATTTCGGTGTCCGTTCTCGGCATAGCATTTTTCTGAAAAGGCAAACGTCCGGCTCCTTGTCCCACAAGGAAGGTGCCAGCCCTGAAAGCTCTTGCTGCTCTTCACTGTCCCCGTGCAGCCTATGCACAGGCACAACAGCATTGGGGATCTGTGCTTGCCCACAGGCGGCACATCTCACGGCGCTCGTTCTCGGCAGAGGCTCTTCCGAAAAGGCAAACCTCCGGCTCCTTGTCCCACAAGGAAGGTGCTTCCTTGAAAGCTCGTGCTGCTCTTAGCTGTCCCCGTGCAGCCTATGCACAGGCACAACAGCATTGGGGATCTGTGCTTGCCCAGGAACTGTACACCTCTCGGTGTCTGTTCTCGGCATAGCATTTTTCTGAAAAGGCAAACGTCCGGCTCCTTGTCCCACAAGGAAGGTGCCAGCCCTGAAAGCTCTTGCTGCTCTTCACTATCCCCGTGCAGCCTATGCACAGGCACAACAGCATTGGGGATCTGTGCTTGCCCAGGATCGGTACACCTCTCGGTGTCCGTTCTCGGCATAGCATTTTTCTGAAAAGGCAAACGTCCGGCTCCTTGTCCCACAAGGAAGGTGCCAGCCCTGAAAGCTCGTGCTGCTCTTCACTGTCCCCGTGCAGCCTATCCACAGGTACAGCAGTACTGGGGATCTGTGCTTGCCCACAGGCGGCACATCTCACGACGCTCGTTCTCGGCAGAGGCTCTTCCGAAAAGGCAAACGTCCGGCTCCTTGTCCCACAAGGAAGGTGCCAGGCCTGAAAGCTCTTGCTGCTCTTCACTGTCCCCGTGCAGCCTATGCACAGGCACAACAGCATTGGGGATCTGTGCTTGCCCACAGGCGGCACATCTCACGGCGCTCGTTCTCGGCAGAGGCTCTTCCGAAAAGGCAAACGTCCGGCTCCTTGTCCCACAAGGAAGGTGCCAGCCCTGAAAGCTCGTGCTGCTCTTCACTGTCCCCGTGCAGCCTATGCACAGGCACAACAGCATTGGGGATCTGTGCTTGCCCAGGATCGGTACACCTCTCGGTGTCCGTTCTCGGCATAGCATTTTTCTGAAAAGGCAAACGTCCGGCTCCTTGTCCCACAAGGAAGGTGCCAGCCCTGAAAGCTCGTGCTGCTCTTCACTGTCCCCGTGCAGCCTATGCACAGGCACAACAGCATTGGGGATCTGTGCTTGCCCAGGAACTGTACACCTCTCGGTGTCCGTTCTCGGCATAGCATTTTTCTGAAAAGGCAAACGTCCGGCTCCTTGTCCCACAAGGAAGGTGCCAGCCCTGAAAGCTCGTGCTGCTCTTCACTGTCCCCGTGCAGCCTATGCACAGGCACAACAGCATTGGGGATCTGTGCTTGCCCAGGAACTGTACACCTCTCGGTGTCCGTTCTCGGCATAGCATTTTTCTGAAAAGGCAAACGTCCGGCTCCTTGTCCCACAAGGAAGGTGCCAGCCCTGAAAGCTCTTGCTGCTCTTCACTGTCCCCGTGCAGCCTATGCACAGGCACAACAGCATTGGGGATCTGTGCTTGCCCACAGGCGGCACATCTCACGGCGCTCGTTCTCGGCAGAGGCTCTTCCGAAAAGGCAAACGTCCGGCTCCTTGTCCCACAAGGAAGGTGCCAGCCCTGAAAGCTCTTGCTGCTCTTCACTGTCCCCGTGCAGCCTATGCACAGGCACAACAGCATTGGGGATCTGTGCTTGCCCAGGAACTGTACACCTTTCGGTGTCCGTTCTCGGCATAGCATTTTTCTGAAAAGGCAAACGTCCGGCTCCTTGTCCCACAAGGAAGGTGCCAGCCCTGAAAGCTCGTGCTGCTCTTCACTGTCCCCGTGCAGCCTATGCACAGGCACAACAGCATTGGGGATCTGTGCTTGCCCAGGATCGGTACACCTCTCGGTGTCCGTTCTCGGCATAGCATTGTTCTGACAAATGCAAACGTCCGGCTCCTTGTCCCACAAGGAAGGTGCCAGCCCTGAAAGCTCTTGCTGCTCTTCACTGTCCCCGTGCAGCCTATGCACAGGCACAACAGCACTGGGGATCTGTGCTTGCCCACAGGCGGCACATCTCACGGCGCTCGTTCTCGGCAGAGGCTCTTCCGAAAAGGCAAACGTCCGGCTCCTTGTCCCACAAGGAAGGTGCCAGCCCTGAAAGCTCGTGCTGCTCTTCACTGTCCCCGTGCAGCCTATGCACAGGCACAACAGCATTGGGGATCTGTGCTTGCCCAGGATCGGTACACCTCTCGGTGTCCGTTCTCGGCATAGCATTTTTCTGAAAAGGCAAACGTCCGGCTCCTTGTCCCACAAGGAAGGTGCCAGCCCTGAAAGCTCTTGCTGCTCTTCACTGTCCCCGTGCAGCCTATGCACAGGCACAACAGCATTGGGGATCTGTGCTTGCCCACAGGCGGCACATCTCACGGCGCTCGTTCTCGGCAGAGGCTCTTCCGAAAAGGCAAACGTCCGGCTCCTTGTCCCACAAGGAAGGTGCCAGCCCTGAAAGCTCGTGCTGCTCTTCACTGTCCCCGTGCAGCCTATGCACAGGCACAACAGCATTGGGGATCTGTGCTTGCCCAGGATCGGTACACCTCTCGGTGTCCGTTCTCGGCATAGCATTTTTCTGAAAAGTCAAACGTCCGGCTCCTTGTCCCACAAGGAAGGTGCCAGCCTTGAAAGCTCGTGCTGCTCTTCACTGTCCCCGTGCAGCCTATGCACAGGCACAACAGCATTGGGGATCTGTGCTTGCCCAGGAACTGTACACCTCTCGGTGTCCGTTCCCGGCATAGCATTTTTCTGAAAAGGCAAACGTCCGGCTCCTTGTCCCACAAGGAAAGTGCCAGGCCTGAAAGCTCTTGCTGCTCTTCACTGTCCCCGTGCAGCCTATGCACAGGCACAACAGCATTGGGGATCTGTGCTTGCCCACAGGCGGCACATGTCACGGCGCTCGTTCTCGGCAGAGGCTCTTCCGAAAAGGCAAACATCCGGCTCCTTGTCCCACAAGGAAGGTGCCAGCCCTGAAAGCTCTTGCTGCTCTTCACTGTCCCCGTGCAGCCTATGCACAGGCACAACAGCATTGGGGATCTGTGCTTGCCCAGGATCGGTACACCTCTCGGTGTCCGTTCTCGGCATAGCATTTTTCTGAAAAGGCAAACGTCCGGCTCCTTGTCCCACAAGGAAGGTGCCAGCCCTGAAAGCTCGTGCTGCTCTTCACTGTCCCCGTGCAGCCTATGCACAGGCACAACAGCATTGGGGATCTGTGCTTGCCCAGGAACTGTACACCTCTCGGTGTCCGTTCTCGGCATAGCATTTTTCTGAAAAGGCAAACGTCCGGCTCCTTGTCCCACAAGGAAGGTGCCAGCCCTGAAAGCTCGTGCTGCTCTTCACTGTCCCCGTGCAGCCTATGCACAGGCACAACAGCATTGGGGATCTGTGCTTGCCCAGGAACTGTACACCTCTCGGTGTCCGTTCCCGGCATAGCATTTTTCTGAAAAGGCAAACGTCCGGCTCCTTGTCCCACAAGGAAGGTGCCAGCCCTGAAAGCTCGTGCTGCTCTTCACTGTCCCCGTGCAGCCTATGCACAGGCACAACAGCATTGGGGATCTGTGCTTGCCCAGGATCGGTACACCTCTCGGTGTCCGTTCTCGGCATAGCATTGTTCTGACAAATGCAAACGTCCGGCTCCTTGTCCCACAAGGAAGGTGCCAGCCCTGAAAGCTCTTGCTGCTCTTCACTGTCCCCGTGCAGCCTATGCACAGGCACAACAGCATTGGGGATCTGTGCTTGCCCACAGGCGGCACATCTCACGGCGCTCGTTCTCGGCAGAGGCTCTTCCGAAAAGGCAAACGTCCGGCTCCTTGTCCCACAAGGAAGGTGCCAGCCCTGAAAGCTCTTGCTGCTCTTCACTGTCCCCGTGCAGCCTATGCACAGGCACAACAGCATTGGGGATCTGTGCTTGCCCAGGATCGGTACAGCTCTCGGTGTCCGTTCTCGGCATAGCATTTTTCTGAAAAGGCAAACGTCCGGCTCCTTGTCCCACAAGGAAGGTGCCAGCCCTGAAAGCTCGTGCTGCTCTTCACTGTCCCCGTGCAGCCTATGCACAGGCACAACAGCATTGGGGATCTGTGCTTGCCCAGGAACTGTACACCTCTCGGTGTCCGTTCTCGGCATAGCATTGTTCTGACAAATGCAAACGTCCGGCTCCTTGTCCCACAAGGAAGGTGCCAGCCCTGAAAGCTCTTGCTGCTCTTCACTGTCCCCGTGCAGCCTATGCACAGGCACAACAGCACTGGGGATCTGTGCTTGCCCACAGGCGGCACATCTCACGGCGCTCGTTCTCGGCAGAGGCTCTTCCGAAAAGGCAAACGTCCGGCTCCTTGTCCCACAAGGAAGGTGCCAGCCCTGAAAGCTCGTGCTGCTCTTCACTGTCCCCGTGCAGCCTATGCACAGGCACAACAGCATTGGGGATCTGTGCTTGCCCAGGATCGGTACACCTCTCGGTGTCCGTTCTCGGCATAGCATTTTTCTGAAAAGGCAAACGTCCGGCTCCTTGTCCCACAAGGAAGGTGCCAGGCCTGAAAGCTCTTGCTGCTCTTCACTGTCCCCGTGCAGCCTATGCACAGGCACAACAGCATTGGGGATCTGTGCTTGCCCACAGGCGGCACATCTCACGGCGCTCGTTCTCGGCAGAGGCTCTTCCGAAAAGGCAAACGTCCGGCTCCTTGTCCCACAAGGAAGGTGCCAGCCCTGAAAGCTCGTGCTGCTCTTCACTGTCCCCGTGCAGCCTATGCACAGGCACAACAGCATTGGGGATCTGTGCTTGCCCAGGATCGGTACACCTCTCGGTGTCCGTTCTCGGCATAGCATTTTTCTGAAAAGGCAAACGTCCGGCTCCTTGTCCCACAAGGAAGGTGCCAGCCCTGAAAGCTCATGCTGCTCTTCACTGTCCCCGTGCAGCCTATGCACAGGCACAACAGCATTGGGGATCTGTTCTTGCCCAGGAACTGTACACCTCTCGGTGTCCGTTTTCGGCATAGCATTTTTCTGAAAAGGCAAACGTCCGGCTCCTTGTCCCACAAGGAAGGTGCCAGCCCTGAAAGCTCTTGCTGCTCTTCACTGTCCCCGTGCAGCCTATGCACAGGCACAACAGCATTGGGGATCTGTGCTTGCCCAGGATCGGTACACCTCTCGGTGTCCGTTCTCGGCATAGCATTGTTCTGACAAATGCAAACGTCCGGCTCCTTGTCCCACAAGGAAGGTGCCAGGCCTGAAAGCTCGTGCTGCTCTTCACTGTCCCCGTGCAGCCTATGCACAGGCACAACAGCACTGGGGATCTGTGCTTGCCCACAGGCGGCACATCTCACGGCGCTCGTTCTCGGCAGAGGCTCTTCCGAAAAGGCAAACGTCGGGCTCCTTGTCCCACAAGGAAGGTGCCAGCCCTGAAAGCTCGTGCTGCTCTTCACTGTCCCCGTGCAGCCTATGCACAGGCACAACAGCATTGGGGATCTGTGCTTGCCCAGGATCGGTACACCTCTCGGTGTCCGTTCTCGGCATAGCATTTTTCTGACAAAGGCAAACGTCCGGCTCCTTGTCCCACAAGGAAGGTGCCAGCCTTGAAAGCTCGTGCTGCTCTTCACTGTCCCCGTGCAGCCTATGCACAGGCACAACAGCATTGGGGATCTGTGCTTGCCCAGGAACTGTACACCTCTCGGTGTCCGTTCTCGGCATAGCATTTTTCTGAAAAGGCAAACGTCCGGCTCCTTGTCCCACAAGGAAGGTGCCAGCCCTGAAAGCTCGTGCTGCTCTTCACTGTCCCCGTGCAGCCTATGCACAGGCACAACAGCATTGGGGATCTGTGCTTGCCCAGGAACTGTACACCTCTCGGTGTCCGTTCCCGGCATAGCATTTTTCTGAAAAGGCAAACGTCCGGCTCCTTGTCCCACAAGGAAGGTGCCAGCCCTGAAAGCTCGTGCTGCTCTTCACTGTCCCCGTGCAGCCTATGCACAGGCACAACAGCATTGGGGATCTGTGCTTGCCCAGGATCGGTACACCTCTCGGTGTCCGTTCTCGGCATAGCATTGTTCTGACAAATGCAAACGTCCGGCTCCTTGTCCCACAAGGAAGGTGCCAGGCCTGAAAGCTCTTGCTGCTCTTCACTGTCCCCGTGCAGCCTATGCACAGGCACAACAGCATTGGGGATCTGTGCTTGCCCACAGGCGGCACATCTCACGGCGCTCGTTCTCGGCAGAGGCTCTTCCGAAAAGGCAAACGTCCGGCTCCTTGTCCCACAAGGAAGGTGCCAGCCCTGAAAGCTCTTGCTGCTCTTCACTGTCCCCGTGCAGCCTATGCACAGGCACAACAGCATTGGGGATCTGTGCTTGCCCAGGATCGGTACACCTCTCGGTGTCCGTTCTCGGCATAGCATTTTTCTGAAAAGGCAAACGTCCGGCTCCTTGTCCCACAAGGAAGGTGCCAGCCCTGAAAGCTCTTGCTGCTCTTCACTGTCCCCGTGCAGCCTATGCACAGGCACAACAGCATTGGGGATCTGTGCTTGCCCAGGATCGGTACACCTCTCGGTGTCCGTTCTCGGCATAGCATTTTTCTGAAAAGGCAAACGTCCGGCTCCTTGTCCCACAAGGAAGGTGCCAGCCTTGAAAGCTCGTGCTGCTCTTCACTGTCCCCGTGCAGCCTATGCACAGGCACAACAGCATTGGGGATCTGTGCTTGCCCAGGAACTGTACACCTCTCGGTGTCCGTTCTCGGCATAGCATTTTTCTGAAAAGGCAAACGTCCGGCTCCTTGTCCCACAAGGAAGGTGCCAGCCCTGAAAGCTCTTGCTGCTCTTCACTGTCCCCGTGCAGCCTATGCACAGGCACAACAGCATTGGGGATCTGTGCTTGCCCACAGGCGGCACATCTCACGGCGCTCGTTCTCGGCAGAGGCTCTTCCGAAAAGGCAAACGTCCGGCTCCTTGTCCCACAAGGAAGGTGCCAGCCCTGAAAGCTCTTGCTGCTCTTCACTGTCCCCGTGCAGCCTATGCACAGGCACAACAGCATTGGGGATCTGTGCTTGCCCAGGAACTGTACACCTTTCGGTGTCCGTTCTCGGCATAGCATTTTTCTGAAAAGGCAAACGTCCGGCTCCTTGTCCCACAAGGAAGGTGCCAGCCCTGAAAGCTCTTGCTGCTCTTCACTGTCCCCGTGCAGCCTATGCACAGGCACAACAGCATTGGGGATCTGTGCTTGCCCAGGATCGGTACACCTCTCGGTGTCCGTTCTCGGCATAGCATTGTTCTGACAAATGCAAACGTCCGGCTCCTTGTCCCACAAGGAAGGTGCCAGCCCTGAAAGCTCTTGCTGCTCTTCACTGTCCCCGTGCAGCCTATGCACAGGCACAACAGCATTGGGGATCTGTGCTTGCCCACAGGCGGCACATCTCACGGCGCTCGTTCTCGGCAGAGGCTCTTCCGAAAAGGCAAACGTCCGGCTCCTTGTCCCACAAGGAAGGTGCCAGCCTTGAAAGCTCGTGCTGCTCTTCACTGTCCCCGTGCAGCCTATGCACAGGCACAACAGCATTGGGGATCTGTGCTTGCCCAGGATCGGTACACCTCTCGGTGTCCGTTCTCAGCATAGCATTGTTCTGACAAATGCAAACGTCCGGCTCCTTGTCCCACAAGGAAGGTGCCAGCCCTGAAAGCTCTTGCTGCTCTTCACTGTCCCCGTGCAGCCTATGCACAGGCACAACAGCATTGGGGATCTGTGCTTGCCCAGGAACTGTACACCTCTCGGTGTCCGTTCTCGGCATAGCATTTTTCTGAAAAGGCAAACGTCCGGCTCCTTGTCCCACAAGGAAGGTGCCAGCCCTGAAAGCTCTTGCTGCTCTTCACTGTCCCCGTGCAGCCTATGCACAGGCACAACAGCATTGGGGATCTGTGCTTGCCCACAGGCGGCACATCTCACGGCGCTCGTTCTCGGCAGAGGCTCTTCCGAAAAGGCAAACGTCCGGCTCCTTGTCCCACAAGGAAGGTGCCAGCCCTGAAAGCTCGTGCTGCTCTTCACTGTACCCGTGCAGCCTATGCACAGGCACAACAGCATTGGGGATCTGTGCTTGCCCAGGATCGGTACACCTCTCGGTGTCCGTTCTCGGCATAGCATTTTTCTGAAAAGGCAAACGTCCGGCTCCTTGTCCCACAAGGAAGGTGCCAGCCCTGAAAGCTCTTGCTGCTCTTCACTGTCCCCGTGCAGCCTATGCACAGGCACAACAGCATTGGGGATCTGTGCTTGCCCAGGAACTGTACACCTTTCGGTGTCCGTTCTCGGCATAGCATTTTTCTGACAAAGGCAAACGTCCGGCTCCTTGTCCCACAAGGAAGGTGCCAGCCTTGAAAGCTCGTGCTGCTCTTCACTGTCCCCGTGCAGCCTATGCACAGGCACAACAGCATTGGGGATCTGTGCTTGCCCAGGATCGGTACACCTCTCGGTGTCCGTTCTCGGCATAGCATTTTTCTGAAAAGGCAAACGTCCGGCTCCTTGTCCCACAAGGAAGGTGCCAGCCCTGAAAGCTCGTGCTGCTCTTCACTGTCCCCGTGCAGCCTATGCACAGGCACAACAGCATTGGGGATCTGTGCTTGCCCAGGAACTGTACACATTTCGGTGTCCGTTCTCGGCATAGCATTTTTCTGAAAAGGCAAACGTCCGGCTCCTTGTCCCACAAGGAAGGTGCCAGCCCTGAAAGCTCTTGCTGCTCTTCACTGTCCCCGTGCAGCCTATGCACAGGCACAACAGCATTGGGGATCTGTGCTTGCCCACAGGCGGCACATCTCACGGCGCTCGTTCTCGGCAGAGGCTCTTCCGAAAAGGCAAACCTCCGGCTCCTTGTCCCACAAGGAAGGTGCTTCCTTGAAAGCTCGTGCTGCTCTTAGCTGTCCCCGTGCAGCCTATGCACAGGCACAACAGCATTGGGGATCTGTGCTTGCCCAGGAACTGTACACCTCTCGGTGTCTGTTCTCGGCATAGCATTTTTCTGAAAAGGCAAACGTCCGGCTCCTTGTCCCACAAGGAAGGTGCCAGCCCTGAAAGCTCTTGCTGCTCTTCACTGTCCCCGTGCAGCCTATGCACAGGCACAACAGCATTGGGGATCTGTGCTTGCCCAGGATCGGTACACCTCTCGGTGTCCGTTCTCGGCATAGCATTTTTCTGAAAAGGCAAACGTCCGGCTCCTTGTCCCACAAGGAAGGTGCCAGCCCTGAAAGCTCGTGCTGCTCTTCACTGTCCCCGTGCAGCCTATCCACAGGTACAGCAGTACTGGGGATCTGTGCTTGCCCACAGGCGGCACATCTCACGACGCTCGTTCTCGGCAGAGGCTCTTCCGAAAAGGCAAACGTCCGGCTCCTTGTCCCACAAGGAAGGTGCCAGCCCTGAAAGCTCGTGCTGCTCTTCACTGTCCCCGTGCAGCCTATGCACAGGCACAACAGCATTGGGGATCTGTTCTTGCCCAGGATCGGTACACCTCTCGGTGTCCGTTCTCGGCATAGCATTTTTCTGAAAAGGCAAACGTCCGGCTCCTTGTCCCACAAGGAAGGTGCCAGCCCTGAAAGCTCGTGCTGCTCTTCACTGTCCCCGTGCAGCCTATGCACAGGCACAACAGCATTGGGGATCTGTGCTTGCCCACAGGCGGCACATCTCACGGCGCTCGTTCTCGGCAGAGGCTCTTCCGAAAAGGCAAACGTCCGGCTCCTTGTCCCACAAGGAAGGTGCCAGCCCTGAAAGCTCTTGCTGCTCTTCACTGTCCCCGTGCAGCCTATGCACAGGCACAACAGCATTGGGGATCTGTTCTTGCCCAGGAACTGTACACCTCTCGGTGTCCGTTCTCGGCATAGCATTTTTCTGAAAAGGCAAACGTCCGGCTCCTTGTCCCACAAGGAAGGTGCCAGCCCTGAAAGCTCTTGCTGCTCTTCACTGTCCCCGTGCAGCCTATGCACAGGCACAACAGCATTGGGGATCTGTGCTTGCCCAGGATCGGTACACCTCTCGGTGTCCGTTCTCGGCATAGCATTGTTCTGACAAATGCAAACGTCCGGCTCCTTGTCCCACAAGGAAGGTGCCAGCCCTGAAAGCTCTTGCTGCTCTTCACTGTCCCCGTGCAGCCTATGCACAGGCACAACAGCACTGGGGATCTGTGCTTGCCCACAGGCGGCACATCTCACGGCGCTCGTTCTCGGCAGAGGCTCTTCCGAAAAGGCAAACGTCCGGCTCCTTGTCCCACAAGGAAGGTGCCAGCCCTGAAAGCTCGTGCTGCTCTTCACTGTCCCCGTGCAGCCTATGCACAGGCACAACAGCATTGGGGATCTGTGCTTGCCCAGGATCGGTACACCTCTCGGTGTCCGTTCTCGGCATAGCATTTTTCTGAAAAGGCAAACGTCCGGCTCCTTGTCCCACAAGGAAGGTGCCAGCCCTGAAAGCTCGTGCTGCTCTTCACTGTCCCCGTGCAGCCTATGCACAGGCACAACAGCATTGGGGATCTGTGCTTGCCCACAGGCGGCACATCTCACGGCGCTCGTTCTCGGCAGAGGCTCTTCCGAAAAGGCAAACGTCCGGCTCCTTGTCCCACAAGGAAGGTGCCAGCCCTGAAAGCTCTTGCTGCTCTTCACTGTCCCCGTGCAGCCTATGCACAGGCACAACAGCATTGGGGATCTGTGCTTGCCCAGGATCGGTACACCTCTCGGTGTCCGTTCTCGGCATAGCATTTTTCTGAAAAGGCAAACGTCCGGCTCCTTGTCCCACAAGGAAGGTGCCAGCCTTGAAAGCTCGTGCTGCTCTTCACTGTCCCCGTGCAGCCTATGCACAGGCACAACAGCATTGGGGATCTGTGCTTGCCCAGGAACTGTACACCTCTCGGTGTCCGTTCTCGGCATAGCATTTTTCTGAAAAGGCAAACGTCCGGCTCCTTGTCCCACAAGGAAGGTGCCAGCCCTGAAAGCTCGTGCTGCTCTTCACTGTCCCCGTGCAGCCTATGCACAGGCACAACAGCATTGGGGATCTGTGCTTGCCCAGGAACTGTACACCTCTCGGTGTCCGTTCCCGGCATAGCATTTTTCTGAAAAGGCAAACGTCCGGCTCCTTGTCCCACAAGGAAGGTGCCAGCCCTGAAAGCTCTTGCTGCTCTTCACTGTCCCCATGCAGCCTATGCACAGGCACAACAGCATTGGGGATCTGTGCTTGCCCAGGAACTGTACACCTCTCGGTGTCCGTTCCCGGCATAGCATTTTTCTGAAAAGGCAAACGTCCGGCTCCTTGTCCCACAAGGAAGGTGCCAGCCCTGAAAGCTCGTGCTGCTCTTCACTGTCCCCGTGCAGCCTATGCACAGGCACAACAGCATTGGGGATCTGTGCTTGCCCAGGATCGGTACACCTCTCGGTGTCCGTTCTCGGCATAGCATTGTTCTGACAAATGCAAACGTCCGGCTCCTTGTCCCACAAGGAAGGTGCCAGCCCTGAAAGCTCTTGCTGCTCTTCACTGTCCCCGTGCAGCCTATGCACAGGCACAACAGCATTGGGGATCTGTGCTTGCCCAGGATCGGTACACCTCTCGGTGTCCGTTCTCGGCATAGCATTTTTCTGAAAAGGCAAACGTCCGGCTCCTTGTCCCACAAGGAAGGTGCCAGCCCTGAAAGCTCTTGCTGCTCTTCACTGTCCCCGTGCAGCCTATGCACAGGCACAACAGCATTGGGGATCTGTGCTTGCCCAGGATCGGTACACCTCTCGGTGTCCGTTCTCGGCATAGCATTTTTCTGAAAAGGCAAACGTCCGGCTCCTTGTCCCACAAGGAAGGTGCCAGCCTTGAAAGCTCGTGCTGCTCTTCACTGTCCCCGTGCAGCCTATGCACAGGCACAACAGCATTGGGGATCTGTGCTTGCCCAGGATCGGTACACCTCTCGGTGTCCGTTCTCGGCATAGCATTTTTCTGAAAAGGCAAACGTCCGGCTCCTTGTCCCACAAGGAAGGTGCCAGCCCTGAAAGCTCGTGCTGCTCTTCACTGTCCCCGTGCAGCCTATGCACAGGCACAACAGCATTGGGGATCTGTGCTTGCCCACAGGCGGCACATCTCACGGCGCTCGTTCTCGGCAGAGGCTCTTCCGAAAAGGCAAACGTCCGGCTCCTTGTCCCACAAGGAAGGTGCCAGCCCTGAAAGCTCTTGCTGCTCTTCACTGTCCCCGTGCAGCCTATGCACAGGCACAACAGCATTGGGGATCTGTGCTTGCCCAGGATCGGTACACCTCTCGGTGTCCGTTCTCGGCATAGCATTTTTCTGAAAAGGCAAACGTCCGGCTCCTTGTCCCACAAGGAAGGTGCCAGCCCTGAAAGCTCTTGCTGCTCTTCACTGTCCCCGTGCAGCCTATGCACAGGCACAACAGCATTGGGGATCTGTGCTTGCCCAGGAACTGTACACCTCTCGGTGTCCGTTCTCGGCATAGCATTTTTCTGAAAAGGCAAACGTCCGGCTCCTTGTCCCACAAGGAAGGTGCCAGGCCTGAAAGCTCTTGCTGCTCTTCACTGTCCCCGTGCAGCCTATGCACAGGCACAACAGCATTGGGGATCTGTGCTTGCCCACAGGCGGCACATCTCACGGCGCTCGTTCTCGGCAGAGGCTCTTCCGAAAAGGCAAACGTCCGGCTCCTTGTCCCACAAGGAAGGTGCCAGCCCTGAAAGCTCTTGCTGCTCTTCACTGTCCCCGTGCAGCCTATGCACAGGCACAACAGCATTGGGGATCTGTGCTTGCCCAGGAACTGTACACCTTTCGGTGTCCGTTCTCGGCATAGCATTTTTCTGACAAAGGCAAACGTCCGGCTCCTTGTCCCACAAGGAAGGTGCCAGCCCTGAAAGCTCGTGCTGCTCTTCACTGTCCCCGTGCAGCCTATGCACAGGCACAACAGCATTGGGGATCTGTTCTTGCCCAGGATCGGTACACCTCTCGGTGTCCGTTCTCGGCATAGCATTTTTCTGAAAAGGCAAACGTCCGGCTCCTTGTCCCACAAGGAAGGTGCCAGCCCTGAAAGCTCGTGCTGCTCTTCACTGTCCCCGTGCAGCCTATGCACAGGCACAACAGCATTGGGGATCTGTGCTTGCCCAGGATCGGTACACCTCTCGGTGTCCGTTCTCGGCATAGCATTGTTCTGACAAATGCAAACGTCCGGCTCCTTGTCCCACAAGGAAGGTGCCAGCCCTGAAAGCTCTTGCTGCTCTTCACTGTCCCCGTGCAGCCTATGCACAGGCACAACAGCACTGGGGATCTGTGCTTGCCCACAGGCGGCACATCTCACGGCGCTCGTTCTCGGCAGAGGCTCTTCCGAAAAGGCAAACGTCCGGCTCCTTGTCCCACAAGGAAGGTGCCAGCCCTGAAAGCTCGTGCTGCTCTTCACTGTCCCCGTGCAGCCTATGCACAGGCACAACAGCATTGGGGATCTGTGCTTGCCCAGGATCGGTACACCTCTCAGTGTCCGTTCTCGGCATAGCATTTTTCTGAAAAGGCAAACGTCCGGCTCCTTGTCCCACAAGGAAGGTGCCAGCCCTGAAAGCTCTTGCTGCTCTTCACTGTCCCCGTGCAGCCTATGCACAGGCACAACAGCATTGGGGATCTGTGCTTGCCCACAGGCGGCACATCTCACGGCGCTCGTTCTCGGCAGAGGCTCTTCCGAAAAGGCAAACGTCCGGCTCCTTGTCCCACAAGGAAGGTGCCAGCCCTGAAAGCTCGTGCTGCTCTTCACTGTCCCCGTGCAGCCTATGCACAGGCACAACAGCATTGGGGATCTGTGCTTGCCCAGGATCGGTACACCTCTCGGTGTCCGTTCCCGGCATAGCATTTTTCTGAAAAGTCAAACGTCCGGCTCCTTGTCCCACAAGGAAGGTGCCAGCCTTGAAAGCTCGTGCTGCTCTTCACTGTCCCCGTGCAGCCTATGCACAGGCACAACAGCATTGGGGATCTGTGCTTGCCCAGGAACTGTACACCTCTCGGTGTCCGTTCTCGGCATAGCATTTTTCTGAAAAGGCAAACGTCCGGCTCCTTGTCCCACAAGGAAAGTGCCAGGCCTGAAAGCTCTTGCTGCTCTTCACTGTCCCCGTGCAGCCTATGCACAGGCACAACAGCATTGGGGATCTGTGCTTGCCCACAGGCGGCACATCTCACGGCGCTCGTTCTCGGCAGAGGCTCTTCCGAAAAGGCAAACGTCCGGCTCCTTGTCCCACAAGGAAGGTGCCAGCCCTGAAAGCTCTTGCTGCTCTTCACTGTCCCCGTGCAGCCTATGCACAGGCACAACAGCACTGGGGATCTGTGCTTGCCCACAGGCGGCACATCTCACGGCGCTCGTTCTCGGCAGAGGCTCTTCCGAAAAGGCAAACGTCCGGCTCCTTGTCCCACAAGGAAGGTGCCAGCCCTGAAAGCTCGTGCTGCTCTTCACTGTCCCCGTGCAGCCTATGCACAGGCACAACAGCATTGGGGATCTGTGCTTGCCCAGGATCGGTACAGCTCTCGGTGTCCGTTCTCGGCATAGCATTTTTCTGAAAAGGCAAACGTCCGGCTCCTTGTCCCACAAGGAAGGTGCCAGGCCTGAAAGCTCTTGCTGCTCTTCACTGTCCCCGTGCAGCCTATGCACAGGCACAACAGCATTGGGGATCTGTGCTTGCCCACAGGCGGCACATCTCACGGCGCTCGTTCTCGGCAGAGGCTCTTCCGAAAAGGCAAACGTCCGGCTCCTTGTCCCACAAGGAAGGTGCCAGCCCTGAAAGCTCTTGCTGCTCTTCACTGTCCCCGTGCAGCCTATGCACAGGCACAACAGCATTGGGGATCTGTGCTTGCCCAGGAACTGTACACCTTTCGGTGTCCGTTCTCGGCATAGCATTTTTCTGACAAAGGCAAACGTCCGGCTCCTTGTCCCACAAGGAAGGTGCCAGCCCTGAAAGCTCGTGCTGCTCTTCACTGTCCCCGTGCAGCCTATGCACAGGCACAACAGCATTGGGGATCTGTTCTTGCCCAGGATCGGTACACCTCTCGGTGTCCGTTCTCGGCATAGCATTTTTCTGAAAAGGCAAACGTCCGGCTCCTTGTCCCACAAGGAAGGTGCCAGCCCTGAAAGCTCGTGCTGCTCTTCACTGTCCCCGTGCAGCCTATGCACAGGCACAACAGCATTGGGGATCTGTGCTTGCCCAGGATCGGTACACCTCTCGGTGTCCGTTCTCGGCATAGCATTGTTCTGACAAATGCAAACGTCCGGCTCCTTGTCCCACAAGGAAGGTGCCAGCCCTGAAAGCTCTTGCTGCTCTTCACTGTCCCCGTGCAGCCTATGCACAGGCACAACAGCACTGGGGATCTGTGCTTGCCCACAGGCGGCACATCTCACGGCGCTCGTTCTCGGCAGAGGCTCTTCCGAAAAGGCAAACGTCCGGCTCCTTGTCCCACAAGGAAGGTGCCAGCCCTGAAAGCTCGTGCTGCTCTTCACTGTCCCCGTGCAGCCTATGCACAGGCACAACAGCATTGGGGATCTGTGCTTGCCCAGGATCGGTACACCTCTCAGTGTCCGTTCTCGGCATAGCATTTTTCTGAAAAGGCAAACGTCCGGCTCCTTGTCCCACAAGGAAGGTGCCAGGCCTGAAAGCTCTTGCTGCTCTTCACTGTCCCCGTGCAGCCTATGCACAGGCACAACAGCATTGGGGATCTGTGCTTGCCCACAGGCGGCACATCTCACGGCGCTCGTTCTCGGCAGAGGCTCTTCCGAAAAGGCAAACGTCCGGCTCCTTGTCCCACAAGGAAGGTGCCAGCCCTGAAAGCTCGTGCTGCTCTTCACTGTCCCCGTGCAGCCTATGCACAGGCACAACAGCATTGGGGATCTGTGCTTGCCCAGGATCGGTACACCTCTCGGTGTCCGTTCCCGGCATAGCATTTTTCTGAAAAGTCAAACGTCCGGCTCCTTGTCCCACAAGGAAGGTGCCAGCCTTGAAAGCTCGTGCTGCTCTTCACTGTCCCCGTGCAGCCTATGCACAGGCACAACAGCATTGGGGATCTGTGCTTGCCCAGGAACTGTACACCTCTCGGTGTCCGTTCTCGGCATAGCATTTTTCTGAAAAGGCAAACGTCCGGCTCCTTGTCCCACAAGGAAGGTGCCAGCCCTGAAAGCTCTTGCTGCTCTTCACTGTCCCCGTGCAGCCTATGCACAGGCACAACAGCATTGGGGATCTGTGCTTGCCCACAGGCGGCACATCTCACGGCGCTCGTTCTCGGCAGAGGCTCTTCCGAAAAGGCAAACGTCCGGCTCCTTGTCCCACAAGGAAGGTGCCAGCCCTGAAAGCTCTTGCTGCTCTTCACTGTCCCCGTGCAGCCTATGCACAGGCACAACAGCATTGGGGATCTGTGCTTGCCCAGGATCGGTACACCTCTCGGTGTCCGTTCTCGGCATAGCATTTTTCTGAAAAGGCAAACGTCCGGCTCCTTGTCCCACAAGGAAGGTGCCAGCCCTGAAAGCTCGTGCTGCTCTTCACTGTCCCCGTGCAGCCTATGCACAGGCACAACAGCATTGGGGATCTGTGCTTGCCCAGGAACTGTACACCTCTCGGTGTCCGTTCTCGGCATAGCATTTTTCTGAAAAGGCAAACGTCCGGCTCCTTGTCCCACAAGGAAGGTGCCAGCCCTGAAAGCTCGTGCTGCTCTTCACTGTCCCCGTGCAGCCTATGCACAGGCACAACAGCATTGGGGATCTGTGCTTGCCCAGGAACTGTACACCTCTCGGTGTCCGTTCTCGGCATAGCATTTTTCTGAAAAGGCAAACGTCCGGCTCCTTGTCCCACAAGGAAGGTGCCAGGCCTGAAAGCTCTTGCTGCTCTTCACTGTCCCCGTGCAGCCTATGCACAGGCACAACAGCATTGGGGATCTGTGCTTGCCCACAGGCGGCACATCTCACGGCGCTCGTTCTCGGCAGAGGCTCTTCCGAAAAGGCAAACGTCCGGCTCCTTGTCCCACAAGGAAGGTGCCAGCCCTGAAAGCTCTTGCTGCTCTTCACTGTCCCCGTGCAGCCTATGCACAGGCACAACAGCATTGGGGATCTGTGCTTGCCCAGGAACTGTACACCTTTCGGTGTCCGTTCTCGGCATAGCATTTTTCTGAAAAGGCAAACGTCCGGCTCCTTGTCCCACAAGGAAGGTGCCAGCCCTGAAAGCTCGTGCTGCTCTTCACTGTCCCCGTGCAGCCTATGCACAGGCACAACAGCATTGGGGATCTGTGCTTGCCCAGGATCGGTACACCTCTCGGTGTCCGTTCTCGGCATAGCATTGTTCTGACAAATGCAAACGTCCGGCTCCTTGTCCCACAAGGAAGGTGCCAGCCCTGAAAGCTCTTGCTGCTCTTCACTGTCCCCGTGCAGCCTATGCACAGGCACAACAGCACTGGGGATCTGTGCTTGCCCACAGGCGGCACATCTCACGGCGCTCGTTCTCGGCAGAGGCTCTTCCGAAAAGGCAAACGTCCGGCTCCTTGTCCCACAAGGAAGGTGCCAGCCCTGAAAGCTCGTGCTGCTCTTCACTGTCCCCGTGCAGCCTATGCACAGGCACAACAGCATTGGGGATCTGTGCTTGCCCAGGATCGGTACACCTCTCGGTGTCCGTTCTCGGCATAGCATTTTTCTGAAAAGGCAAACGTCCGGCTCCTTGTCCCACAAGGAAGGTGCCAGCCCTGAAAGCTCTTGCTGCTCTTCACTGTCCCCGTGCAGCCTATGCACAGGCACAACAGCATTGGGGATCTGTGCTTGCCCACAGGCGGCACATCTCACGGCGCTCGTTCTCGGCAGAGGCTCTTCCGAAAAGGCAAACGTCCGGCTCCTTGTCCCACAAGGAAGGTGCCAGCCCTGAAAGCTCGTGCTGCTCTTCACTGTCCCCGTGCAGCCTATGCACAGGCACAACAGCATTGGGGATCTGTGCTTGCCCAGGATCGGTACACCTCTCGGTGTCCGTTCTCGGCATAGCATTTTTCTGAAAAGTCAAACGTCCGGCTCCTTGTCCCACAAGGAAGGTGCCAGCCTTGAAAGCTCGTGCTGCTCTTCACTGTCCCCGTGCAGCCTATGCACAGGCACAACAGCATTGGGGATCTGTGCTTGCCCAGGAACTGTACACCTCTCGGTGTCCGTTCTCGGCATAGCATTTTTCTGAAAAGGCAAACGTCCGGCTCCTTGTCCCACAAGGAAAGTGCCAGGCCTGAAAGCTCTTGCTGCTCTTCACTGTCCCCGTGCAGCCTATGCACAGGCACAACAGCATTGGGGATCTGTGCTTGCCCACAGGCGGCACATGTCACGGCGCTCGTTCTCGGCAGAGGCTCTTCCGAAAAGGCAAACGTCCGGCTCCTTGTCCCACAAGGAAGGTGCCAGCCCTGAAAGCTCTTGCTGCTCTTCACTGTCCCCGTGCAGCCTATGCACAGGCACAACAGCATTGGGGATCTGTGCTTGCCCAGGATCGGTACACCTCTCGGTGTCCGTTCTCGGCATAGCATTTTTCTGAAAAGGCAAACGTCCGGCTCCTTGTCCCACAAGGAAGGTGCCAGCCCTGAAAGCTCGTGCTGCTCTTCACTGTCCCCGTGCAGCCTATGCACAGGCACAACAGCATTGGGGATCTGTGCTTGCCCAGGAACTGTACACCTCTCGGTGTCCGTTCTCGGCATAGCATTTTTCTGAAAAGGCAAACGTCCGGCTCCTTGTCCCACAAGGAAGGTGCCAGCCCTGAAAGCTCGTGCTGCTCTTCACTGTCCCCGTGCAGCCTATGCACAGGCACAACAGCATTGGGGATCTGTGCTTGCCCAGGAACTGTACACCTCTCGGTGTCCGTTCCCGGCATAGCATTTTTCTGAAAAGGCAAACGTCCGGCTCCTTGTCCCACAAGGAAGGTGCCAGCCCTGAAAGCTCGTGCTGCTCTTCACTGTCCCCGTGCAGCCTATGCACAGGCACAACAGCATTGGGGATCTGTGCTTGCCCAGGATCGGTACACCTCTCGGTGTCCGTTCTCGGCATAGCATTGTTCTGACAAATGCAAACGTCCGGCTCCTTGTCCCACAAGGAAGGTGCCAGCCCTGAAAGCTCTTGCTGCTCTTCACTGTCCCCGTGCAGCCTATGCACAGGCACAACAGCATTGGGGATCTGTGCTTGCCCACAGGCGGCACATCTCACGGCGCTCGTTCTCGGCAGAGGCTCTTCCGAAAAGGCAAACGTCCGGCTCCTTGTCCCACAAGGAAGGTGCCAGCCCTGAAAGCTCTTGCTGCTCTTCACTGTCCCCGTGCAGCCTATGCACAGGCACAACAGCATTGGGGATCTGTGCTTGCCCAGGATCGGTACACCTCTCGGTGTCCGTTCTCGGCATAGCATTTTTCTGAAAAGGCAAACGTCCGGCTCCTTGTCCCACAAGGAAGGTGCCAGCCCTGAAAGCTCGTGCTGCTCTTCACTGTCCCCGTGCAGCCTATGCACAGGCACAACAGCATTGGGGATCTGTGCTTGCCCAGGAACTGTACACCTCTCGGTGTCCGTTCTCGGCATAGCATTGTTCTGACAAATGCAAACGTCCGGCTCCTTGTCCCACAAGGAAGGTGCCAGCCCTGAAAGCTCTTGCTGCTCTTCACTGTCCCCGTGCAGCCTATGCACAGGCACAACAGCACTGGGGATCTGTGCTTGCCCACAGGCGGCACATCTCACGGCGCTCGTTCTCGGCAGAGGCTCTTCCGAAAAGGCAAACGTCCGGCTCCTTGTCCCACAAGGAAGGTGCCAGCCCTGAAAGCTCGTGCTGCTCTTCACTGTCCCCGTGCAGCCTATGCACAGGCACAACAGCATTGGGGATCTGTGCTTGCCCAGGATCGGTACACCTCTCGGTGTCCGTTCTCGGCATAGCATTTTTCTGAAAAGGCAAACGTCCGGCTCCTTGTCCCACAAGGAAGGTGCCAGGCCTGAAAGCTCTTGCTGCTCTTCACTGTCCCCGTGCAGCCTATGCACAGGCACAACAGCATTGGGGATCTGTGCTTGCCCACAGGCGGCACATCTCACGGCGCTCGTTCTCGGCAGAGGCTCTTCCGAAAAGGCAAACGTCCGGCTCCTTGTCCCACAAGGAAGGTGCCAGCCCTGAAAGCTCGTGCTGCTCTTCACTGTCCCCGTGCAGCCTATGCACAGGCACAACAGCATTGGGGATCTGTGCTTGCCCAGGATCGGTACACCTCTCGGTGTCCGTTCTCGGCATAGCATTTTTCTGAAAAGGCAAACGTCCGGCTCCTTGTCCCACAAGGAAGGTGCCAGGCCTGAAAGCTCGTGCTGCTCTTCGCTGTCCCCGTGCAGCCTATGCACAGGCACAACAGCATTGGGGATCTGTTCTTGCCCAGGAACTGTACACCTCTCGGTGTCCGTTTTCGGCATAGCATTTTTCTGAAAAGGCAAACGTCCGGCTCCTTGTCCCACAAGGAAGGTGCCAGCCCTGAAAGCTCTTGCTGCTCTTCACTGTCCCCGTGCAGCCTATGCACAGGCACAACAGCATTGGGGATCTGTGCTTGCCCAGGATCGGTACACCTCTCGGTGTCCGTTCTCGGCATAGCATTGTTCTGACAAATGCAAACGTCCGGCTCCTTGTCCCACAAGGAAGGTGCCAGGCCTGAAAGCTCGTGCTGCTCTTCACTGTCCCCGTGCAGCCTATGCACAGGCACAACAGCACTGGGGATCTGTGCTTGCCCACAGGCGGCACATCTCACGGCGCTCGTTCTCGGCAGAGGCTCTTCCGAAAAGGCAAACGTCCGGCTCCTTGTCCCACAAGGAAGGTGCCAGCCCTGAAAGCTCGTGCTGCTCTTCACTGTCCCCGTGCAGCCTATGCACAGGCACAACAGCATTGGGGATCTGTGCTTGCCCAGGATCGGTACACCTCTCGGTGTCCGTTCTCGGCATAGCATTTTTCTGACAAAGGCAAACGTCCGGCTCCTTGTCCCACAAGGAAGGTGCCAGCCTTGAAAGCTCGTGCTGCTCTTCACTGTCCCCGTGCAGCCTATGCACAGGCACAACAGCATTGGGGATCTGTGCTTGCCCAGGAACTGTACACCTCTCGGTGTCCGTTCTCGGCATAGCATTTTTCTGAAAAGGCAAACGTCCGGCTCCTTGTCCCACAAGGAAGGTGCCAGCCCTGAAAGCTCGTGCTGCTCTTCACTGTCCCCGTGCAGCCTATGCACAGGCACAACAGCATTGGGGATCTGTGCTTGCCCAGGAACTGTACACCTCTCGGTGTCCGTTCTCGGCATAGCATTTTTCTGAAAAGGCAAACGTCCGGCTCCTTGTCCCACAAGGAAGGTGCCAGGCCTGAAAGCTCTTGCTGCTCTTCACTGTCCCCGTGCAGCCTATGCACAGGCACAACAGCATTGGGGATCTGTGCTTGCCCAGGATCGGTACACCTCTCGGTGTCCGTTCTCGGCATAGCATTGTTCTGACAAATGCAAACGTCCGGCTCCTTGTCCCACAAGGAAGGTGCCAGGCCTGAAAGCTCTTGCTGCTCTTCACTGTCCCCGTGCAGCCTATGCACAGGCACAACAGCATTGGGGATCTGTGCTTGCCCACAGGCGGCACATCTCACGGCGCTCGTTCTCGGCAGAGGCTCTTCCGAAAAGGCAAACGTCCGGCTCCTTGTCCCACAAGGAAGGTGCCAGCCCTGAAAGCTCTTGCTGCTCTTCACTGTCCCCGTGCAGCCTATGCACAGGCACAACAGCATTGGGGATCTGTGCTTGCCCAGGATCGGTACACCTCTCGGTGTCCGTTCTCGGCATAGCATTTTTCTGAAAAGGCAAACGTCCGGCTCCTTGTCCCACAAGGAAGGTGCCAGCCCTGAAAGCTCTTGCTGCTCTTCACTGTCCCCGTGCAGCCTATGCACAGGCACAACAGCATTGGGGATCTGTGCTTGCCCAGGATCGGTACACCTCTCGGTGTCCGTTCTCGGCATAGCATTTTTCTGAAAAGGCAAACGTCCGGCTCCTTGTCCCACAAGGAAGGTGCCAGCCTTGAAAGCTCGTGCTGCTCTTCACTGTCCCCGTGCAGCCTATGCACAGGCACAACAGCATTGGGGATCTGTGCTTGCCCAGGAACTGTACACCTCTCGGTGTCCGTTCTCGGCATAGCATTTTTCTGAAAAGGCAAACGTCCGGCTCCTTGTCCCACAAGGAAGGTGCCAGGCCTGAAAGCTCTTGCTGCTCTTCACTGTCCCCGTGCAGCCTATGCACAGGCACAACAGCATTGGGGATCTGTGCTTGCCCACAGGCGGCACATCTCACGGCGCTCGTTCTCGGCAGAGGCTCTTCCGAAAAGGCAAACGTCCGGCTCCTTGTCCCACAAGGAAGGTGCCAGCCCTGAAAGCTCTTGCTGCTCTTCACTGTCCCCGTGCAGCCTATGCACAGGCACAACAGCATTGGGGATCTGTGCTTGCCCAGGAACTGTACACCTTTCGGTGTCCGTTCTCGGCATAGCATTTTTCTGAAAAGGCAAACGTCCGGCTCCTTGTCCCACAAGGAAGGTGCCAGCCCTGAAAGCTCTTGCTGCTCTTCACTGTCCCCGTGCAGCCTATGCACAGGCACAACAGCATTGGGGATCTGTGCTTGCCCAGGAACTGTACACCTCTCGGTGTCCGTTCCCGGCATAGCATTTTTCTGAAAAGGCAAACGTCCGGCTCCTTGTCCCACAAGGAAGGTGCCAGCCCTGAAAGCTCGTGCTGCTCTTCACTGTCCCCGTGCAGCCTATGCACAGGCACAACAGCACTGGGGATCTGTGCTTGCCCACAGGCGGCACATCTCACGGCGCTCGTTCTCGGCAGAGGCTCTTCCGAAAAGGCAAACGTCCGGCTCCTTGTCCCACAAGGAAGGTGCCAGCCTTGAAAGCTCGTGCTGCTCTTCACTGTCCCCGTGCAGCCTATGCACAGGCACAACAGCATTGGGGATCTGTGCTTGCCCAGGATCGGTACACCTCTCGGTGTCCGTTCTCAGCATAGCATTGTTCTGACAAATGCAAACGTCCGGCTCCTTGTCCCACAAGGAAGGTGCCAGCCCTGAAAGCTCTTGCTGCTCTTCACTGTCCCCGTGCAGCCTATGCACAGGCACAACAGCATTGGGGATCTGTGCTTGCCCAGGAACTGTACACCTCTCGGTGTCCGTTCTCGGCATAGCATTTTTCTGAAAAGGCAAACGTCCGGCTCCTTGTCCCACAAGGAAGGTGCCAGCCCTGAAAGCTCTTGCTGCTCTTCACTGTCCCCGTGCAGCCTATGCACAGGCACAACAGCATTGGGGATCTGTGCTTGCCCACAGGCGGCACATCTCACGGCGCTCGTTCTCGGCAGAGGCTCTTCCGAAAAGGCAAACGTCCGGCTCCTTGTCCCACAAGGAAGGTGCCAGCCCTGAAAGCTCGTGCTGCTCTTCACTGTACCCGTGCAGCCTATGCACAGGCACAACAGCATTGGGGATCTGTGCTTGCCCAGGATCGGTACACCTCTCGGTGTCCGTTCTCGGCATAGCATTTTTCTGAAAAGGCAAACGTCCGGCTCCTTGTCCCACAAGGAAGGTGCCAGCCCTGAAAGCTCTTGCTGCTCTTCACTGTCCCCGTGCAGCCTATGCACAGGCACAACAGCATTGGGGATCTGTGCTTGCCCAGGAACTGTACACCTTTCGGTGTCCGTTCTCGGCATAGCATTTTTCTGACAAAGGCAAACGTCCGGCTCCTTGTCCCACAAGGAAGGTGCCAGCCTTGAAAGCTCGTGCTGCTCTTCACTGTCCCCGTGCAGCCTATGCACAGGCACAACAGCATTGGGGATCTGTGCTTGCCCAGGATCGGTACACCTCTCGGTGTCCGTTCTCGGCATAGCATTTTTCTGAAAAGGCAAACGTCCGGCTCCTTGTCCCACAAGGAAGGTGCCAGCCCTGAAAGCTCGTGCTGCTCTTCACTGTCCCCGTGCAGCCTATGCACAGGCACAACAGCATTGGGGATCTGTGCTTGCCCAGGAACTGTACACATTTCGGTGTCCGTTCTCGGCATAGCATTTTTCTGAAAAGGCAAACGTCCGGCTCCTTGTCCCACAAGGAAGGTGCCAGCCCTGAAAGCTCTTGCTGCTCTTCACTGTCCCCGTGCAGCCTATGCACAGGCACAACAGCATTGGGGATCTGTGCTTGCCCACAGGCGGCACATCTCACGGCGCTCGTTCTCGGCAGAGGCTCTTCCGAAAAGGCAAACCTCCGGCTCCTTGTCCCACAAGGAAGGTGCTTCCTTGAAAGCTCGTGCTGCTCTTAGCTGTCCCCGTGCAGCCTATGCACAGGCACAACAGCATTGGGGATCTGTGCTTGCCCAGGAACTGTACACCTCTCGGTGTCTGTTCTCGGCATAGCATTTTTCTGAAAAGGCAAACGTCCGGCTCCTTGTCCCACAAGGAAGGTGCCAGCCCTGAAAGCTCTTGCTGCTCTTCACTGTCCCCGTGCAGCCTATGCACAGGCACAACAGCATTGGGGATCTGTGCTTGCCCAGGAACTGTACACCTCTCGGTGTCCGTTCTCGGCATAGCATTTTTCTGAAAAGGCAAACGTCCGGCTCCTTGTCCCACAAGGAAGGTGCCAGCCCTGAAAGCTCGTGCTGCTCTTCACTGTCCCCGTGCAGCCTATCCACAGGTACAGCAGTACTGGGGATCTGTGCTTGCCCACAGGCGGCACATCTCACGACGCTCGTTCTCGGCAGAGGCTCTTCCAAAAAGGCAAACGTCCGGCTCCTTGTCCCACAAGGAAGGTGCCAGCCCTGAAAGCTCGTGCTGCTCTTCACTGTCCCCGTGCAGCCTATGCACAGGCACAACAGCATTGGGGATCTGTTCTTGCCCAGGATCGGTACACCTCTCGGTGTCCGTTCTCGGCATAGCATTTTTCTGAAAAGGCAAACGTCCGGCTCCTTGTCCCACAAGGAAGGTGCCAGCCCTGAAAGCTCGTGCTGCTCTTCACTGTCCCCGTGCAGCCTATGCACAGGCACAACAGCATTGGGGATCTGTCCTTGCCCACAGGCGGCACATCTCACGGCGCTCGTTCTCGGCAGAGGCTCTTCCGAAAAGGCAAACGTCCGGCTCCTTGTCCCACAAGGAAGGTGCCAGCCCTGAAAGCTCTTGCTGCTCTTCACTGTCCCCGTGCAGCCTATGCACAGGCACAACAGCATTGGGGATCTGTTCTTGCCCAGGAACTGTACACCTCTCGGTGTCCGTTCTCGGCATAGCATTTTTCTGAAAAGGCAAACGTCCGGCTCCTTGTCCCACAAGGAAGGTGCCAGCCCTGAAAGCTCTTGCTGCTCTTCACTGTCCCCGTGCAGCCTATGCACAGGCACAACAGCATTGGGGATCTGTGCTTGCCCAGGATCGGTACACCTCTCGGTGTCCGTTCTCGGCATAGCATTGTTCTGACAAATGCAAACGTCCGGCTCCTTGTCCCACAAGGAAGGTGCCAGCCCTGAAAGCTCTTGCTGCTCTTCACTGTCCCCGTGCAGCCTATGCACAGGCACAACAGCACTGGGGATCTGTGCTTGCCCACAGGCGGCACATCTCACGGCGCTCGTTCTCGGCAGAGGCTCTTCCGAAAAGGCAAACGTCCGGCTCCTTGTCCCACAAGGAAGGTGCCAGCCCTGAAAGCTCGTGCTGCTCTTCACTGTCCCCGTGCAGCCTATGCACAGGCACAACAGCATTGGGGATCTGTGCTTGCCCAGGATCGGTACACCTCTCGGTGTCCGTTCTCGGCATAGCATTTTTCTGAAAAGGCAAACGTCCGGCTCCTTGTCCCACAAGGAAGGTGCCAGCCCTGAAAGCTCGTGCTGCTCTTCACTGTCCCCGTGCAGCCTATGCACAGGCACAACAGCATTGGGGATCTGTGCTTGCCCACAGGCGGCACATCTCACGGCGCTCGTTCTCGGCAGAGGCTCTTCCGAAAAGGCAAACGTCCGGCTCCTTGTCCCACAAGGAAGGTGCCAGCCCTGAAAGCTCTTGCTGCTCTTCACTGTCCCCGTGCAGCCTATGCACAGGCACAACAGCATTGGGGATCTGTGCTTGCCCAGGATCGGTACACCTCTCGGTGTCCGTTCTCGGCATAGCATTTTTCTGAAAAGGCAAACGTCCGGCTCCTTGTCCCACAAGGAAGGTGCCAGCCTTGAAAGCTCGTGCTGCTCTTCACTGTCCCCGTGCAGCCTATGCACAGGCACAACAGCATTGGGGATCTGTGCTTGCCCAGGAACTGTACACCTCTCGGTGTCCGTTCTCGGCATAGCATTTTTCTGAAAAGGCAAACGTCCGGCTCCTTGTCCCACAAGGAAGGTGCCAGGCCTGAAAGCTCCTGCTGCTCTTCACTGTCCCCGTGCAGCCTATGCACAGGCACAACAGCATTGGGGATCTGTGCTTGCCCAGGAACTGTACACCTCTCGGTGTCCGTTCCCGGCATAGCATTTTTCTGAAAAGGCAAACGTCCGGCTCCTTGTCCCACAAGGAAGGTGCCAGCCCTGAAAGCTCTTGCTGCTCTTCACTGTCCCCGTGCAGCCTATGCACAGGCACAACAGCATTGGGGATCTGTGCTTGCCCAGGAACTGTACACCTCTCGGTGTCCGTTCCCGGCATAGCATTTTTCTGAAAAGGCAAACGTCCGGCTCCTTGTCCCACAAGGAAGGTGCCAGCCCTGAAAGCTCGTGCTGCTCTTCACTGTCCCCGTGCAGCCTATGCACAGGCACAACAGCATTGGGGATCTGTGCTTGCCCAGGATCGGTACACCTCTCGGTGTCCGTTCTCGGCATAGCATTGTTCTGACAAATGCAAACGTCCGGCTCCTTGTCCCACAAGGAAGGTGCCAGCCCTGAAAGCTCTTGCTGCTCTTCACTGTCCCCGTGCAGCCTATGCACAGGCACAACAGCATTGGGGATCTGTGCTTGCCCAGGATCGGTACACCTCTCGGTGTCCGTTCTCGGCATAGCATTTTTCTGAAAAGGCAAACGTCCGGCTCCTTGTCCCACAAGGAAGGTGCCAGCCCTGAAAGCTCTTGCTGCTCTTCACTGTCCCCGTGCAGCCTATGCACAGGCACAACAGCATTGGGGATCTGTGCTTGCCCAGGATCGGTACACCTCTCGGTGTCCGTTCTCGGCATAGCATTTTTCTGAAAAGGCAAACGTCCGGCTCCTTGTCCCACAAGGAAGGTGCCAGCCTTGAAAGCTCGTGCTGCTCTTCACTGTCCCCGTGCAGCCTATGCACAGGCACAACAGCATTGGGGATCTGTGCTTGCCCAGGATCGGTACACCTCTCGGTGTCCGTTCTCGGCATAGCATTTTTCTGAAAAGGCAAACGTCCGGCTCCTTGTCCCACAAGGAAGGTGCCAGCCCTGAAAGCTCGTGCTGCTCTTCACTGTCCCCGTGCAGCCTATGCACAGGCACAACAGCATTGGGGATCTGTGCTTGCCCACAGGCGGCACATCTCACGGCGCTCGTTCTCGGCAGAGGCTCTTCCGAAAAGGCAAACGTCCGGCTCCTTGTCCCACAAGGAAGGTGCCAGCCCTGAAAGCTCTTGCTGCTCTTCACTGTCCCCGTGCAGCCTATGCACAGGCACAACAGCATTGGGGATCTGTGCTTGCCCAGGATCGGTACACCTCTCGGTGTCCGTTCTCGGCATAGCATTTTTCTGAAAAGGCAAACGTCCGGCTCCTTGTCCCACAAGGAAGGTGCCAGCCCTGAAAGCTCTTGCTGCTCTTCACTGTCCCCGTGCAGCCTATGCACAGGCACAACAGCATTGGGGATCTGTGCTTGCCCAGGAACTGTACACCTTTCGGTGTCCGTTCTCGGCATAGCATTTTTCTGACAAAGGCAAACGTCCGGCTCCTTGTCCCACAAGGAAGTTGCCAGCCTTGAAAGCTCGTGCTGCTCTTCACTGTCCCCGTGCAGCCTATGCACAGGCACAACAGCATTGGGGATCTGTGCTTGCCCAGGATCGGTACACCTCTCGGTGTCCGTTCTCGGCATAGCATTTTTCTGAAAAGGCAAACGTCCGGCTCCTTGTCCCACAAGGAAGGTGCCAGCCCTGAAAGCTCTTGCTGCTCTTCACTGTCCCCGTGCAGCCTATGCACAGGCACAACAGCATTGGGGATCTGTGCTTGCCCAGGAACTGTACACCTTTCGGTGTCCGTTCTCGGCATAGCATTTTTCTGAAAAGGCAAACGTCCGGCTCCTTGTCCCACAAGGAAGGTGCCAGCCCTGAAAGCTCTTGCTGCTCTTCACTGTCCCCGTGCAGCCTATGCACAGGCACAACAGCATTGGGGATCTGTGCTTGCCCACAGGCGGCACATCTCACGGCGCTCGTTCTCGGCAGAGGCTCTTCCGAAAAGGCAAACGTCCGGCTCCTTGTCCCACAAGGAAGGTGCTTCCTTGAAAGCTCGTGCTGCTCTTCACTGTCCCCGTGCAGCCTATGCACAGGCACAACAGCATTGGGGATCTGTGCTTGCCCAGGATCGGTACACCTCTCGGTGTCCGTTCTCGGCATAGCATTTTTCTGACAAAGGCAAACGTCCGGCTCCTTGTCCCACAAGGAAGGTGCCAGCCCTGAAAGCTCGTGCTGCTCTTCACTGTCCCCGTGCAGCCTATGCACAGGCACAACAGCATTGGGGATCTGTGCTTGCCCAGGAACTGTACACCTCTCGGTGTCCGTTCTCGGCATAGCATTTTTCTGAAAAGGCAAACGTCCGGCTCCTTGTCCCACAAGGAAGGTGCCAGCCCTGAAAGCTCGTGCTGCTCTTCACTGTCCCCGTGCAGCCTATGCACAGGCACAACAGCATTGGGGATCTGTGCTTGCCCAGGATCGGTACACCTCTCGGTGTCCGTTCTCGGCATAGCATTTTTCTGAAAAGGCAAACGTCCGGCTCCTTGTCCCACAAGGAAGGTGCCAGCCCTGAAAGCTCTTGCTGCTCTTCACTGTCCCCGTGCAGCCTATGCACAGGCACAACAGCATTGGGGATCTGTGCTTGCCCAGGATCGGTACACCTCTCGGTGTCCGTTCTCGGCATAGCATTTTTCTGAAAAGGCAAACGTCCGGCTCCTTGTCCCACAAGGAAGGTGCCAGCCTTGAAAGCTCGTGCTGCTCTTCACTGTCCCCGTGCAGCCTATGCACAGGCACAACAGCATTGGGGATCTGTGCTTGCCCAGGATCGGTACACCTCTCGGTGTCCGTTCTCGGCATAGCATTTTTCTGAAAAGGCAAACGTCCGGCTCCTTGTCCCACAAGGAAGGTGCCAGCCTTGAAAGCTCGTGCTGCTCTTCACTGTCCCCGTGCAGCCTATGCACAGGCACAACAGCATTGGGGATCTGTGCTTGCCCACAGGCGGCACATCTCACGGCGCTCGTTCTCGGCAGAGGCTCTTCCGAAAAGGCAAACGTCCGGCTCCTTGTCCCACAAGGAAGGTGCCAGCCCTGAAAGCTCTTGCTGCTCTTCACTGTCCCCGTGCAGCCTATGCACAGGCACAACAGCATTGGGGATCTGTGCTTGCCCAGGATCGGTACACCTCTCGGTGTCCGTTCTCGGCATAGCATTTTTCTGAAAAGGCAAACGTCCGGCTCCTTGTCCCACAAGGAAGGTGCCAGCCGTGAAAGCTCTTGCTGCTCTTCACTGTCCCCGTGCAGCCTATGCACAGGCACAACAGCATTGGGGATCTGTGCTTGCCCAGGAACTGTACACCTCTCGGTGTCCGTTCCCGGCATAGCATTTTTCTGAAAAGGCAAACGTCCGGCTCCTTGTCCCACAAGGAAGGTGCCAGCCCTGAAAGCTCGTGCTGCTCTTCACTGTCCCCGTGCAGCCTATGCACAGGCACAACAGCATTGGGGATCTGTGCTTGCCCAGGATCGGTACACCTCTCGGTGTCCGTTCTCGGCATAGCATTGTTCTGACAAATGCAAACGTCCGGCTCCTTGTCCCACAAGGAAGGTGCCAGCCCTGAAAGCTCTTGCTGCTCTTCACTGTCCCCGTGCAGCCTATGCACAGGCACAACAGCACTGGGGATCTGTGCTTGCCCACAGGCGGCACATCTCACGGCGCTCGTTCTCGGCAGAGGCTCTTCCGAAAAGGCAAACGTCCGGCTCCTTGTCCCACAAGGAAGGTGCCAGCCTTGAAAGCTCGTGCTGCTCTTCACTGTCCCCGTGCAGCCTATGCACAGGCACAACAGCATTGGGGATCTGTGCTTGCCCAGGATCGGTACACCTCTCGGTGTCCGTTCTCGGCATAGCATTGTTCTGACAAATGCAAACGTCCGGCTCCTTGTCCCACAAGGAAGGTGCCAGCCCTGAAAGCTCGTGCTGCTCTTCACTGTACCCGTGCAGCCTATGCACAGGCACAACAGCATTGGGGATCTGTGCTTGCCCAGGATCGGTACACCTCTCGGTGTCCGTTCTCGGCATAGCATTTTTCTGAAAAGGCAAACGTCCGGCTCCTTGTCCCACAAGGAAGGTGCCAGGCCTGAAAGCTCTTGCTGCTCTTCACTGTCCCCGTGCAGCCTATGCACAGGCACAACAGCATTGGGGATCTGTGCTTGCCCACAGGCGGCACATCTCACGGCGCTCGTTCTCGGCAGAGGCTCTTCCGAAAAGGCAAACGTCCGGCTCCTTGTCCCACAAGGAAGGTGCCAGCCCTGAAAGCTCGTGCTGCTCTTCACTGTCCCCGTGCAGCCTATGCACAGGCACAACAGCATTGGGGATCTGTGCTTGCCCAGGATCGGTACACCTCTCGGTGTCCGTTCTCGGCATAGCATTTTTCTGAAAAGGCAAACGTCCGGCTCCTTGTCCCACAAGGAAGGTGCCAGCCCTGAAAGCTCGTGCTGCTCTTCACTGTCCCCGTGCAGCCTATGCACAGGCACAACAGCATTGGGGATCTGTGCTTGCCCAGGAACTGTACACCTTTCGGTGTCCGTTCTCGGCATAGCATTTTTCTGACAAAGGCAAACGTCCGGCTCCTTGTCCCACAAGGAAGGTGCCAGCCTTGAAAGCTCGTGCTGCTCTTCACTGTCCCCGTGCAGCCTATGCACAGGCACAACAGCATTGGGGATCTGTGCTTGCCCAGGATCGGTACACCTCTCGGTGTCCGTTCTCGGCATAGCATTTTTCTGACAAAGGCAAACGTCCGGCTCCTTGTCCCACAAGGAAGGTGCCAGCCCTGAAAGCTCTTGCTGCTCTTCACTGTCCCCGTGCAGCCTATGCACAGGCACAACAGCATTGGGGATCTGTGCTTGCCCACAGGCGGCACATCTCACGGCGCTCGTTCTCGGCAGAGGCTCTTCCGAAAAGGCAAACGTCCGGCTCCTTGTCCCACAAGGAAGGTGCTTCCTTGAAAGCTCGTGCTGCTCTTCACTGTCCCCGTGCAGCCTATGCACAGGCACAACAGCATTGGGGATCTGTGCTTGCCCAGGAACTGTACAACTCTCGGTGTCCGTTCTCGGCATAGCATTTTTCTGACAAAGGCAAACGTCCGGCTCCTTGTCCCACAAGGAAGGTGCCAGCCCTGAAAGCTCGTGCTGCTCTTCACTGTCCCCGTGCAGCCTATGCACAGGCACAACAGCACTGGGGATCTGTGCTTGCCCACAGGCGGCACATCTCACAGCGCTCGTTCTCGGCAGAGGCTCTTCCGAAAAGGCAAACGTCCGGCTCCTTGTCCCACAAGGAAGGTGCCAGCCTTGAAAGCTCGTGCTGCTCTTCACTGTCCCCGTGCAGCCTATGCACAGGCACAACAGCATTGGGGATCTGTTCTTGCCCAGGATCGGTACACCTCTCGGTGTCCGTTCTCGGCATAGCATTTTTCTGAAAAGGCAAACGTCCGGCTCCTTGTCCCACAAGGAAGGTGCCAGCCCTGAAAGCTCGTGCTGCTCTTCACTGTCCCCGTGCAGCCTATGCACAGGCACAACAGCATTGGGGATCTGTGCTTGCCCAGGATCGGTACACCTCTCGGTGTCCGTTCTCGGCATAGCATTGTTCTGACAAATGCAAACGTCCGGCTCCTTGTCCCACAAGGAAGGTGCCAGCCCTGAAAGCTCTTGCTGCTCTTCACTGTCCCCGTGCAGCCTATGCACAGGCACAACAGCATTGGGGATCTGTGCTTGCCCACAGGCGGCACATCTCACGGCGCTCGTTCTCGGCAGAGGCTCTTCCGAAAAGGCAAACGTCCGGCTCCTTGTCCCACAAGGAAGGTGCCAGCCCTGAAAGCTCGTGCTGCTCTTCACTGTCCCCGTGCAGCCTATGCACAGGCACAACAGCATTGGGGATCTGTGCTTGCCCAGGATCGGTACACCTCTCGGTGTCCGTTCTCGGCATAGCATTTTTCTGAAAAGGCAAACGTCCGGCTCCTTGTCCCACAAGGAAGGTGCCAGGCCTGAAAGCTCTTGCTGCTCTTCACTGTCCCCGTGCAGCCTATGCACAGGCACAACAGCATTGGGGATCTGTGCTTGCCCACAGTCGGCACATCTCACGGCGCTCGTTCTCGGCAGAGGCTCTTCCGAAAAGGCAAACGTCCGGCTCCTTGTCCCACAAGGAAGGTGCCAGCCCTGAAAGCTCGTGCTGCTCTTCACTGTCCCCGTGCAGCCTATGCACAGGCACAACAGCATTGGGGATCTGTGCTTGCCCAGGATCGGTACACCTCTCGGTGTCCGTTCTCGGCATAGCATTTTTCTGAAAAGGCAAACGTCCGGCTCCTTGTCCCACAAGGAAGGTGCCAGCCTTGAAAGCTCGTGCTGCTCTTCACTGTCCCCGTGCAGCCTATGCACAGGCACAACAGCATTGGGGATCTGTGCTTGCCCAGGATCGGTACAGCTCTCGGTGTCCGTTCTCGGCATAGCATTTTTCTGAAAAGGCAAACGTCCGGCTCCTTGTCCCACAAGGAAGGTGCCAGCCCTGAAAGCTCGTGCTGCTCTTCACTGTCCCCGTGCAGCCTATGCACAGGCACAACAGCATTGGGGATCTGTGCTTGCCCAGGAACTGTACACCTCTCGGTGTCCGTTCCCGGCATAGCATTTTTCTGAAAAGGCAAACGTCCGGCTCCTTGTCCCACAAGGAAGGTGCCAGCCCTGAAAGCTCTTGCTGCTCTTCACTGTCCCCGTGCAGCCTATGCACAGGCACAACAGCATTGGGGATCTGTGCTTGCCCACAGGCGGCACATCTCACGGCGCTCGTTCTCGGCAGAGGCTCTTCCGAAAAGGCAAACGTCCGGCTCCTTGTCCCACAAGGAAGGTGCCAGCCCTGAAAGCTCTTGCTGCTCTTCACTGTCCCCGTGCAGCCTATGCACAGGCACAACAGCATTGGGGATCTGTGCTTGCCCAGGATCGGTACACCTCTCGGTGTCTGTTCTCGGCATAGCATTTTTCTGAAAAGTCAAACGTCCGGCTCCTTGTCCCACAAGGAAGGTGCCAGCCTTGAAAGCTCGTGCTGCTCTTCACTGTCCCCGTGCAGCCTATGCACAGGCACAACAGCATTGGGGATCTGTGCTTGCCCAGGAACTGTACACCTCTCGGTGTCCGTTCTCGGCATAGCATTTTTCTGAAAAGGCAAACGTCCGGCTCCTTGTCCCACAAGGAAGGTGCCAGGCCTGAAAGCTCTTGCTGCTCTTCACTGTCCCCGTGCAGCCTATGCACAGGCACAACAGCATTGGGGATCTGTGCTTGCCCACAGGCGGCACATCTCACGGCGCTCGTTCTCGGCAGAGGCTCTTCCGAAAAGGCAAACGTCCGGCTCCTTGTCCCACAAGGAAGGTGCCAGCCCTGAAAGCTCTTGCTGCTCTTCACTGTCCCCGTGCAGCCTATGCACAGGCACAACAGCATTGGGGATCTGTGCTTGCCCAGGATCGGTACACCTCTCGGTGTCCGTTCTCGGCATAGCATTTTTCTGAAAAGGCAAACGTCCGGCTCCTTGTCCCACAAGGAAGGTGCCAGCCCTGAAAGCTCTTGCTGCTCTTCACTGTCCCCGTGCAGCCTATGCACAGGCACAACAGCATTGGGGATCTGTGCTTGCCCACAGGCGGCACATCTCACGGCGCTCGTTCTCGGCATAGCATTTTTCTGAAAAGGCAAACGTCCGGCTCCTTGTCCCACAAGGAAGGTGCCAGCCTTGAAAGCTCGTGCTGCTCTTCACTGTCCCCGTGCAGCCTATGCACAGGCACAACAGCATTGGGGATCTGTGCTTGCCCAGGAACTGTACACCTCTCGGTGTCCGTTCTCGGCATAGCATTTTTCTGAAAAGGCAAACGTCCGGCTCCTTGTCCCACAAGGAAGGTGCCAGGCCTGAAAGCTCTTGCTGCTCTTCACTGTCCCCGTGCAGCCTATGCACAGGCACAACAGCATTGGGGATCTGTGCTTGCCCACAGGCGGCACATCTCACGGCGCTCGTTCTCGGCAGAGGCTCTTCCGAAAAGGCAAACGTCCGGCTCCTTGTCCCACAAGGAAGGTGCCAGCCCTGAAAGCTCTTGCTGCTCTTCACTGTCCCCGTGCAGCCTATGCACAGGCACAACAGCATTGGGGATCTGTGCTTGCCCAGGAACTGTACACCTTTCGGTGTCCGTTCTCGGCATAGCATTTTTCTGAAAAGGCAAACGTCCGGCTCCTTGTCCCACAAGGAAGGTGCCAGCCCTGAAAGCTCTTGCTGCTCTTCACTGTCCCCGTGCAGCCTATGCACAGGCACAACAGCATTGGGGATCTGTGCTTGCCCAGGAACTGTACACCTCTCGGTGTCCGTTCCCGGCATAGCATTTTTCTGAAAAGGCAAACGTCCGGCTCCTTGTCCCACAAGGAAGGTGCCAGCCCTGAAAGCTCGTGCTGCTCTTCACTGTCCCCGTGCAGCCTATGCACAGGCACAACAGCATTGGGGATCTGTGCTTGCCCAGGATCGGTACACCTCTCGGTGTCCGTTCTCGGCATAGCATTGTTCTGACAAATGCAAACGTCCGGCTCCTTGTCCCACAAGGAAGGTGCCAGCCCTGAAAGCTCTTGCTGCTCTTCACTGTCCCCGTGCAGCCTATGCACAGGCACAACAGCACTGGGGATCTGTGCTTGCCCACAGGCGGCACATCTCACGGCGCTCGTTCTCGGCAGAGGCTCTTCCGAAAAGGCAAACGTCCGGCTCCTTGTCCCACAAGGAAGGTGCCAGCCTTGAAAGCTCGTGCTGCTCTTCACTGTCCCCGTGCAGCCTATGCACAGGCACAACAGCATTGGGGATCTGTGCTTGCCCAGGATCGGTACACCTCTCGGTGTCCGTTCTCGGCATAGCATTGTTTTGACAAATGCAAACGTCCGGCTCCTTGTCCCACAAGGAAGGTGCCAGCCCTGAAAGCTCTTGCTGCTCTTCACTGTCCCCGTGCAGCCTATGCACAGGCACAACAGCATTGGGGATCTGTGCTTGCCCAGGAACTGTACACCTCTCGGTGTCCGTTCTCGGCATAGCATTTTTCTGAAAAGGCAAACGTCCGGCTCCTTGTCCCACAAGGAAGGTGCCAGCCCTGAAAGCTCTTGCTGCTCTTCACTGTCCCCGTGCAGCCTATGCACAGGCACAACAGCATTGGGGATCTGTGCTTGCCCACAGGCGGCACATCTCACGGCGCTCGTTCTCGGCAGAGGCTCTTCCGAAAAGGCAAACGTCCGGCTCCTTGTCCCACAAGGAAGGTGCCAGCCCTGAAAGCTCGTGCTGCTCTTCACTGTCCCCGTGCAGCCTATGCACAGGCACAACAGCATTGGGGATCTGTGCTTGCCCAGGAACTGTACACCTTTCGGTGTCCGTTCTCGGCATAGCATTTTTATGAAAAGGCAAACGTCCGGCTCCTTGTCCCACAAGGAAGGTGCCAGCCCTGAAAGCTCGTGCTGCTCTTCACTGTCCCCGTGCAGCCTATGCACAGGCACAACAGCATTGGGGATCTGTGCTTGCCCAGGATCGGTACACCTCTCGGTGTCCGTTCTCGGCATAGCAGTTTTCTGAAAAGGCAAACGTCCGGCTCCTTGTCCCACAAGGAAGGTGCCAGGCCTGAAAGCTCTTGCTGCTCTTCACTGTCCCCGTGCAGCCTATGCACAGGCACAACAGCATTGGGGATCTGTGCTTGCCCAGGAACTGTACACCTCTCGGTGTCCGTTCCCGGCATAGCATTTTTCTGAAAAGGCAAACGTCCGGCTCCTTGTCCCACAAGGAAGGTGCCAGCCCTGAAAGCTCGTGCTGCTCTTCACTGTCCCCGTGCAGCCTATGCACAGGCACAACAGCATTGGGGATCTGTGCTTGCCCAGGATCGGTACACCTCTCGGTGTCCGTTCTCGGCATAGCATTGTTCTGACAAATGCAAACGTCCGGCTCCTTGTCCCACAAGGAAGGTGCCAGCCCTGAAAGCTCGTGCTGCTCTTCACTGTCCCCGTGCAGCCTATGCACAGGCACAACAGCATTGGGGATCTGTGCTTGCCCAGGAACTGTACACCTCACGGCGCTCGTTCTCGGCATAGCATTTTTCTGAAAAGGCAAACGTCCGGCTCCTTGTCCCACAAGGAAGGTGCCAGCCCTGAAAGCTCGTGCTGCTCTTCACTGTCCCCGTGCAGCCTATGCACAGGCACAACAGCATTGGGGATCTGTGCTTGCCCAGGAACTGTACACCTTTCGGTGTCCGTTCTCGGCATAGCATTTTTCTGAAAAGGCAAACGTCCGGCTCCTTGTCCCACAAGGAAGGTGCCAGCCCTGAAAGCTCGTGCTGCTCTTCACTGTCCCCGTGCAGCCTATGCACAGGCACAACAGCATTGGGGATCTGTGCTTGCCCAGGATCGGTACACCTCTCGGTGTCCGTTCTCGGCATAGCAGTTTTCTGAAAAGGCAAACGTCCGGCTCCTTGTCCCACAAGGAAGGTGCCAGGCCTGAAAGCTCTTGCTGCTCTTCACTGTCCCCGTGCAGCCTATGCACAGGCACAACAGCATTGGGGATCTGTGCTTGCCCAGGAACTGTACACCTCTCGGTGTCCGTTCCCGGCATAGCATTTTTCTGAAAAGGCAAACGTCCGGCTCCTTGTCCCACAAGGAAGGTGCCAGCCCTGAAAGCTCTTGCTGCTCTTCACTGTCCCCGTGCAGCCTATGCACAGGCACAACAGCATTGGGGATCTGTGCTTGCCCAGGAACTGTACACCTCACGGCGCTCGTTCTCGGCATAGCATTTTTCTGAAAAGGCAAACGTCCGGCTCCTTGTCCCACAAGGAAGGTGCCAGGCCTGAAAGCTCTTGCTGCTCTTAGCTGTCCCCGTGCAGCCTATGCACAGGCACAACAGCACTGGGGATCTGTGCTTTCCCACAGGCGGCACATCTCACGGCGCTCGTTCTCGGCAGAGGCTCTTCCGAAAAGGCAAACGTCCGGCTCCTTGTCCCACAAGGAAGGTGCCAGCCCTGAAAGCTCGTGCTGCTCTTCACTGTACCCGTGCAGCCTATGCACAGGCACAACAGCATTGGGGATCTGTGCTTGCCCAGGATCGGTACACCTCTCGGTGTCCGTTCTCGGCATAGCATTTTTCTGAAAAGGCAAACGTCCGGCTCCTTGTCCCACAAGGAAGGTGCCAGCCCTGAAAGCTCTTGCTGCTCTTCACTGTCCCCGTGCAGCCTATGCACAGGCACAACAGCATTGGGGATCTGTGCTTGCCCAGGATCGGTACACCTTTCGGTGTCCGTTCTCGGCATAGCATTTTTCTGACAAAGGCAAACGTCCGGCTCCTTGTCCCACAAGGAAGGTGCCAGCCTTGAAAGCTCGTGCTGCTCTTCACTGTCCCCGTGCAGCCTATGCACAGGCACAACAGCATTGGGGATCTGTGCTTGCCCAGGATCGGTACACCTCTCGGTGTCCGTTCTCGGCATAGCATTTTTCTGAAAAGGCAAACGTCCGGCTCCTTGTCCCACAAGGAAGGTGCCAGCCCTGAAAGCTCTTGCTGCTCTTCACTGTCCCCGTGCAGCCTATGCACAGGCACAACAGCATTGGGGATCTGTGCTTGCCCAGGAACTGTACACCTTTCGGTGTCCGTTCTCGGCATAGCATTTTTCTGAAAAGGCAAACGTCCGGCTCCTTGTCCCACAAGGAAGGTGCCAGCCCTGAAAGCTCGTGCTGCTCTTCACTGTCCCCGTGCAGCCTATGCACAGGCACAACAGCATTGGGGATCTGTGCTTGCCCAGGATCGGTACACCTCTCGGTGTCCGTTCTCGGCATAGCATTTTTCTGAAAAGGCAAACGTCCGGCTCCTTGTCCCACAAGGAAGGTGCCAGCCCTGAAAGCTCTTGCTGCTCTTCACTGTCCCCGTGCAGCCTATGCACAGGCACAACAGCATTGGGGATCTGTGCTTGCCCACAGGCGGCACATCTCACGGCGCTCGTTCTCGGCAGAGGCTCTTCCGAAAAGGCAAACGTCCGGCTCCTTGTCCCACAAGGAAGGTGCCAGCCTTGAAAGCTCGTGCTGCTCTTCACTGTCCCCGTGCAGCCTATGCACAGGCACAACAGCATTGGGGATCTGTGCTTGCCCAGGAACTGTACAACTCTCGGTGTCCGTTCTCGGCATAGCATTTTTCTGAAAAGGCAAACGTCCGGCTCCTTGTCCCACAAGGAAGGTGCCAGCCCTGAAAGCTCTTGCTGCTCTTCACTGTCCCCGTGCAGCCTATGCACAGGCACAACAGCATTGGGGATCTGTGCTTGCCCAGGATCGGTACACCTCTCGGTGTCCGTTCTCGGCATAGCATTTTTCTGACAAAGGCAAACGTCCGGCTCCTTGTCCCACAAGG
Source organism: Buteo buteo (assembly GCF_964188355.1). Classification (NCBI taxonomy): domain Eukaryota; kingdom Metazoa; phylum Chordata; class Aves; order Accipitriformes; family Accipitridae; genus Buteo; species Buteo buteo. The sequence continues at coordinate 14,017,269 of NC_134192.1, forward strand.
AAGGTGCCAGCCCTGAAAGCTCGTGCTGCTCTTCACTGTCCCCGTGCAGCCTATGCACAGGCACAACAGCATTGGGGATCTGTGCTTGCCCAGGAACTGTACACCTCTCGGTGTCCGTTCTCGGCATAGCATTTTTCTGAAAAGGCAAACGTCCGGCTCCTTGTCCCACAAGGAAGGTGCCAGCCCTGAAAGCTCGTGCTGCTCTTCACTGTCCCCGTGCAGCCTATGCACAGGCACAACAGCATTGGGGATCTGTGCTTGCCCAGGATCGGTACACCTCTCGGTGTCCGTTCTCGGCATAGCATTTTTCTGAAAAGGCAAACGTCCGGCTCCTTGTCCCACAAGGAAGGTGCCAGGCCTGAAAGCTCTTGCTGCTCTTCACTGTCCCCGTGCAGCCTATGCACAGGCACAACAGCATTGGGGATCTGTGCTTGCCCACAGGCGGCACATCTCACGGCGCTCGTTCTCGGCAGAGGCTCTTCCGAAAAGGCAAACGTCCGGCTCCTTGTCCCACAAGGAAGGTGCCAGCCCTGAAAGCTCGTGCTGCTCTTCACTGTCCCCGTGCAGCCTATGCACAGGCACAACAGCATTGGGGATCTGTGCTTGCCCAGGATCGGTACACCTCTCGGTGTCCGTTCTCGGCATAGCATTTTTCTGAAAAGGCAAACGTCCGGCTCCTTGTCCCACAAGGAAGGTGCCAGCCCTGAAAGCTCTTGCTGCTCTTCACTGTCCCCGTGCAGCCTATGCACAGGCACAACAGCATTGGGGATCTGTGCTTGCCCAGGAACTGTACACCTTTCGGTGTCCGTTCTCGGCATAGCATTTTTCTGACAAAGGCAAACGTCCGGCTCCTTGTCCCACAAGGAAGGTGCCAGCCTTGAAAGCTCGTGCTGCTCTTCACTGTCCCCGTGCAGCCTATGCACAGGCACAACAGCATTGGGGATCTGTGCTTGCCCAGGATCGGTACACCTCTCGGTGTCCGTTCTCGGCATAGCATTTTTCTGAAAAGGCAAACGTCCGGCTCCTTGTCCCACAAGGAAGGTGCCAGCCCTGAAAGCTCTTGCTGCTCTTCACTGTCCCCGTGCAGCCTATGCACAGGCACAACAGCATTGGGGATCTGTGCTTGCCCAGGAACTGTACACCTTTCGGTGTCCGTTCTCGGCATAGCATTTTTCTGAAAAGGCAAACGTCCGGCTCCTTGTCCCATCAAGGAAGGTGCCAGCCCTGAAAGCTCTTGCTGCTCTTCACTGTCCCCGTGCAGCCTATGCACAGGCACAACAGCATTGGGGATCTGTGCTTGCCCACAGGCGGCACATCTCACGGCGCTCGTTCTCGGCAGAGGCTCTTCCGAAAAGGCAAACGTCCGGCTCCTTGTCCCACAAGGAAGGTGCCAGCCCTGAAAGCTCGTGCTGCTCTTCACTGTCCCCGTGCAGCCTATGCACAGGCACAACAGCATTGGGGATCTGTGCTTGCCCAGGATCGGTACACCTCTCGGTGTCCGTTCTCGGCATAGCATTTTTCTGAAAAGGCAAACGTCCGGCTCCTTGTCCCACAAGGAAGGTGCCAGCCCTGAAAGCTCTTGCTGCTCTTCACTGTCCCCGTGCAGCCTATGCACAGGCACAACAGCATTGGGGATCTGTGCTTGCCCAGGAACTGTACACCTTTCGGTGTCCGTTCTCGGCATAGCATTTTTCTGACAAAGGCAAACGTCCGGCTCCTTGTCCCACAAGGAAGGTGCCAGCCTTGAAAGCTCGTGCTGCTCTTCACTGTCCCCGTGCAGCCTATGCACAGGCACAACAGCATTGGGGATCTGTGCTTGCCCAGGATCGGTACACCTCTCGGTGTCCGTTCTCGGCATAGCATTTTTCTGAAAAGGCAAACGTCCGGCTCCTTGTCCCACAAGGAAGGTGCCAGCCCTGAAAGCTCTTGCTGCTCTTCACTGTCCCCGTGCAGCCTATGCACAGGCACAACAGCATTGGGGATCTGTGCTTGCCCAGGAACTGTACACCTTTCGGTGTCCGTTCTCGGCATAGCATTTTTCTGAAAAGGCAAACGTCCGGCTCCTTGTCCCATCAAGGAAGGTGCCAGCCCTGAAAGCTCTTGCTGCTCTTCACTGTCCCCGTGCAGCCTATGCACAGGCACAACAGCATTGGGGATCTGTGCTTGCCCAGGATCGGTACACCTCTCGGTGTCCGTTCTCGGCATAGCATTTTTCTGAAAAGGCAAACGTCCGGCTCCTTGTCCCACAAGGAAGGTGCCAGCCCTGAAAGCTCTTGCTGCTCTTCACTGTCCCCGTGCAGCCTATGCACAGGCACAACAGCATTGGGGATCTGTGCTTGCCCACAGGCGGCACATCTCACGGCGCTCGTTCTCGGCAGAGGCTCTTCCGAAAAGGCAAACGTCCGGCTCCTTGTCCCACAAGGAAGGTGCCAGCCTTGAAAGCTCGTGCTGCTCTTCACTGTCCCCGTGCAGCCTATGCACAGGCACAACAGCATTGGGGATCTGTGCTTGCCCAGGAACTGTACAACTCTCGGTGTCCGTTCTCGGCATAGCATTTTTCTGAAAAGGCAAACGTCCGGCTCCTTGTCCCACAAGGAAGGTGCCAGCCCTGAAAGCTCTTGCTGCTCTTCACTGTCCCCGTGCAGCCTATGCACAGGCACAACAGCATTGGGGATCTGTGCTTGCCCAGGATCGGTACACCTCTCGGTGTCCGTTCTCGGCATAGCATTTTTCTGACAAAGGCAAACGTCCGGCTCCTTGTCCCACAAGGAAGGTGCCAGCCCTGAAAGCTCGTGCTGCTCTTCACTGTCCCCGTGCAGCCTATGCACAGGCACAACAGCATTGGGGATCTGTGCTTGCCCAGGATCGGTACACCTCTCGGTGTCCGTTCTCGGCATAGCATTTTTCTGAAAAGGCAAACGTCCGGCTCCTTGTCCCACAAGGAAGGTGCCAGCCCTGAAAGCTCGTGCTGCTCTTCACTGTCCCCGTGCAGCCTATGCACAGGCACAACAGCATTGGGGATCTGTGCTTGCCCAGGATCGGTACACCTCTCGGTGTCCGTTCTCGGCATAGCATTTTTCTGAAAAGGCAAACGTCCGGCTCCTTGTCCCACAAGGAAGGTGCCAGCCCTGAAAGCTCTTGCTGCTCTTCACTGTCCCCGTGCAGCCTATGCACAGGCACAACAGCACTGGGGATCTGTGCTTGCCCACAGGCGGCACATCTCACGGCGCTCGTTCTCGGCAGAGGCTCTTCCGAAAAGGCAAACGTCCGGCTCCTTGTCCCACAAGGAAGGTGCCAGCCTTGAAAGCTCGTCCTGCTCTTCACTGTCCCCGTGCAGCCTATGCACAGGCACAACAGCATTGGGGATCTGTGCTTGCCCAGGATCGGTACACCTCTCGGTGTCTGTTCTCGGCATAGCATTTTTCTGAAAAGGCAAACGTCCGGCTCCTTGTCCCACAAGGAAGGTGCCAGCCCTGAAAGCTCGTGCTGCTCTTCACTGTCCCCGTGCAGCCTATGCACAGGCACAACAGCATTGGGGATCTGTGCTTGCCCAGGAACTGTACACCTCTCGGTGTCCGTTCTCGGCATAGCATTTTTCTGAAAAGGCAAACGTCCGGCTCCTTGTCCCACAAGGAAGGTGCCAGCCCTGAAAGCTCATGCTGCTCTTCACTGTCCCCGTGCAGCCTATGCACAGGCACAACAGCATTGGGGATCTGTGCTTGCCCAGGATCGGTACAGCTCTCGGTGTCCGTTCTCGGCATAGCATTTTTCTGAAAAGGCAAACGTCCGGCTCCTTGTCCCACAAGGAAGGTGCCAGCCCTGAAAGCTCGTGCTGCTCTTCACTGTCCCCGTGCAGCCTATGCACAGGCACAACAGCATTGGGGATCTGTGCTTGCCCAGGATCGGTACACCTCTCGGTGTCCGTTCTCGGCATAGCATTTTTCTGAAAAGGCAAACGTCCGGCTCCTTGTCCCACAAGGAAGGTGCCAGCCCTGAAAGCTCTTGCTGCTCTTCACTGTCCCCGTGCAGCCTATGCACAGGCACAACAGCATTGGGGATCTGTGCTTGCCCAGGAACTGTACACCTCTCGGTGTCCGTTCTCGGCATAGCATTTTTCTGAAAAGGCAAACGTCCGGCTCCTTGTCCCACAAGGAAGGTGCCAGCCCTGAAAGCTCGTGCTGCTCTTCACTGTCCCCGTGCAGCCTATGCACAGGCACAACAGCATTGGGGATCTGTGCTTGCCCAGGAACTGTACACCTCTCGGTGTCCGTTCTCGGCATAGCATTTTTCTGAAAAGGCAAACGTCCGGCTCCTTGTCCCACAAGGAAGGTGCCAGGCCTGAAAGCTCGTGCTGCTCTTCACTGTCCCCGTGCAGCCTATGCACAGGCACAACAGCATTGGGGATCTGTGCTTGCCCAGGATCGGTACAGCTCTCGGTGTCCGTTCTCGGCATAGCATTTTTCTGAAAAGGCAAACGTCCGGCTCCTTGTCCCACAAGGAAGGTGCCAGCCCTGAAAGCTCTTGCTGCTCTTCACTGTCCCCGTGCAGCCTATGCACAGGCACAACAGCACTGGGGATCTGTGCTTGCCCACAGGCGGCACATCTCACGGCGCTCGTTCTCGGCAGAGGCTCTTCCGAAAAGGCAAACGTCCGGCTCCTTGTCCCACAAGGAAGGTGCCAGCCTTGAAAGCTCGTGCTGCTCTTCACTGTCCCCGTGCAGCCTATGCACAGGCACAACAGCATACGGGATCTGTGCTTGCCCAGGATCGGTACACCTCTCGGTGTCCGTTCTCGGCATAGCATTTTTCTGAAAAGGCAAACGTCCGGCTCCTTGTCCCACAAGGAAGGTGCCAGCCCTGAAAGCTCGTGCTGCTCTTCACTGTCCCCGTGCAGCCTATGCACAGGCTCAACAGCATTGGGGATCTGTGCTTACCCAGGATCGGTACAGCTCTCGGTGTCCGTTCTCGGCATAGCATTTTTCTGAAAAGGCAAACGTCCGGCTCCTTGTCCCACAAGGAAGGTGCCAGCCCTGAAAGCTCGTGCTGCTCTTCACTGTCCCCGTGCAGCCTATGCACAGGCACAACAGCATTGGGGATCTGTGCTTGCCCAGGATCGGTACACCTCTCGGTGTCCGTTCTCGGCATAGCATTTTTCTGAAAAGGCAAACGTCCGGCTCCTTGTCCCACAAGGAAGGTGCCAGCCCTGAAAGCTCGTGCTGCTCTTAGCTGTCCCCGTGCAGCCTATGCACAGGCACAACAGCACTGGGGATCTGTGCTTTCCCACAGGTGGCACATTTCACGGCGCTAGTTCTCGGCAGAGGCTCTTCCGAAAAGGCAAACGTCCGGCTCCTTGTCCCACAAGGAAGGTGCCAGCCCTGAAAGCTCGTGCTGCTCTTCACTGTCCCCGTGCAGCCTATGCACAGGCACAACAGCATTGGGGATCTGTGCTTGCCCAGGATCGGTACACCTCTCGGTGTCCGTTCTCGGCATAGCATTTTTCTAAAAAGGCAAACGTCCGGCTCCTTGTCCCACAAGGAAGGTGCCAGCCTTGAAAGCTCGTGCTGCTCTTCACTGTCCCCGTGCAGCCTATGCACAGGCACAACAGCACTGGGGATCTGTGCTTGCCCACAGGCGGCACATCTCACGGCGCTCGTTCTCGGCATAGCAAATTTCTGAAAAGGCAAACGTCCGGCTCCTTCTCCCACAAGGAAGGTGCCAGCCCTGAAAGCTCGTGCTGCTCTTCACTGTCCCCGTGCAGCCTATGCACAGGCACAACAGCATTGGGGATCTGTGCTTGCCCAGGATCGGTACACCTCTCGGTGTCCGTTCTCGGCATAGCATTTTTCTGAAAAGTCAAACGTCCGGCTCCTTGTCCCACAAGGAAGGTGCCAGCCCTGAAAGCTCTTGCTGCTCTTCACTGTCCCCGTGCAGCCTATGCACACGCACAACAGCATTGGGGATCTGTGCTTGCCCAGGATCGGTACAGCTCTCGGTGTCCGTTCTCGGCATAGCATTTTTCTGAAAAGGCAAACGTCCGGCTCCTTGTCCCACAAGGAAGGTGCCAGCCCTGAAAGCTCGTGCTGCTCTTCACTGTCCCCGTGCAGCCTATGCACAGGCACAACAGCATTGGGGATCTGTGCTTGCCCAGGATCGGTACACCTCTCGGTGTCCGTTCTCGGCATAGCATTTTTCTGAAAAGGCAAACGTCCGGCTCCTTGTCCCACAAGGAAGGTGCCAGGCCTGAAAGCTCTTGCTGCTCTTCACTGTCCCCGTGCAGCCTATGCACAGGCACAACAGCATTGGGGATCTGTGCTTGCCCAGGAACTGTACACCTTTCGGTGTCCGTTCTCGGCATAGCATTTTTCTGAAAAGGCAAACGTCCGGCTCCTTGTCCCACAAGGAAGGTGCCAGCCCTGAAAGCTCGTGCTGCTCTTCACTGTCCCCGTGCAGCCTATGCACAGGCACAACAGCATTGGGGATCTGTGCTTGCCCAGGATCGGTACACCTCTCGGTGTCCGTTCTCGGCATAGCATTTTTCTGAAAAGGCAAACGTCCGGCTCCTTGTCCCACAAGGAAGGTGCCAGCCCTGAAAGCTCTTGCTGCTCTTCACTGTCCCCGTGCAGCCTATGCACAGGCAGAACAGCATTGGGGATCTGTGCTTGCCCACAGGCGGCACATCTCACGGCGCTCGTTCTCGGCAGAGGCTCTTCCGAAAAGGCAAACGTCCGGCTCCTTGTCCCACAAGGAAGGTGCCAGCCTTGAAAGCTCGTGCTGCTCTTCACTGTCCCCGTGCAGCCTATGCACAGGCACAACAGCATTGGGGATCTGTGCTTGCCCAGGAACTGTACAACTCTCGGTGTCCGTTCTCGGCATAGCATTTTTCTGAAAAGGCAAACGTCCGGCTCCTTGTCCCACAAGGAAGGTGCCAGCCCTGAAAGCTCTTGCTGCTCTTCACTGTCCCCGTGCAGCCTATGCACAGGCACAACAGCATTGGGGATCTGTGCTTGCCCAGGATCGGTACACCTCTCGGTGTCCGTTCTCGGCATAGCATTTTTCTGAAAAGGCAAACGTCCGGCTCCTTGTCCCACAAGGAAGGTGCCAGCCCTGAAAGCTCTTGCTGCTCTTCACTGTCCCCGTGCAGCCTATGCACAGGCACAACAGCACTGGGGATCTGTGCTTGCCCACAGGCGGCACATCTCACGGCGCTCGTTCTCGGCAGAGGCTCTTCCGAAAAGGCAAACGTCCGGCTCCTTGTCCCACAAGGAAGGTGCCAGCCTTGAAAGCTCGTGCTGCTCTTCACTGTCCCCGTGCAGCCTATGCACAGGCACAACAGCATTGGGGATCTGTGCTTGCCCAGGATCGGTACACCTCTCGGTGTCCGTTCTCGGCATAGCATTTTTCTGACAAAGGCAAACGTCCGGCTCCTTGTCCCACAAGGAAGGTGCCAGGCCTGAAAGCTCGTGCTGCTCTTAGCTGTCCCCGTGCAGCCTATGCACAGGCACAACAGCACTGGGGATCTGTGCTTTCCCACAGGCGGCACATCTCACGGCGCTCGTTCTCGGCAGAAGCTCTTCCGAAATGGCAAACGTCCGGCTCCTTGTCCCACAAGGAAGGTGCCAGCCCTGAAAGCTCGTGCTGCTCTTCACTGTCCCCGTGCAGCCTATGCACAGGCACAACAGCATTGGGGATCTGTGCTTGCCCAGGATCGGTAGACCTCTCGGTGTCCGTTCTCGGCATAGCATTTTTCTGAAAAGGCAAACGTCCGGCTCCTTGTCCCACAAGGAAGGTGCCAGCCCTGAAAGCTCTTGCTGCTCTTCACTGTCCTCGTGCAGCCTATGCACAGGCACAACAGCATTGGGGATCTGTGCTTGCCCACAGGCGGCACATCTCACGGCGCTCGTTCTCGGCAGAGGCTCTTCCGAAAAGGCAAACGTCCAGCTCCTTGTCCCACAAGGAAGGTGCCAGCCCTGAAAGCTCGTGCTGCTCTTCACTGTCCCCGTGCAGCCTATGCACAGGCACAACAGCATTGGGGATCTGTGCTTGCCCAGGATCGGTACACCTCTTGGTGTCCGTTCTCGGCATAGCATTTTTCTGAAAAGGCAAACGTCCGGCTCCTTGTCCCACAAGGAAGGTGCCAGCCCTGAAAGCTCGTGCTGCTCTTCACTGTCCCCGTGCAGCCTATGCACAGGCACAACAGCATTGGGGATCTGTGCTTGCCCAGAGGCGGCACATCTCACGGCGCTCGTTCTCGGCAGAGGCTCTTCCGAAAAGGCAAACGTCCGGCTCCTTGTCCCACAAGGAAGGTGCCAGCCCTGAAAGCTCGTGCTGCTCTTCACTGTCCCCGTGCAGCCTATGCACAGGCACAACAGCATTGGGGATCTGTGCTTGCCCAGGATCGGTACACCTCTCGGTGTCCGTTCTCGGCATAGCATTTTTCTGAAAAGGCAAACGTCCGGCTCCTTGTCCCACAAGGAAGGTGCCAGCCCTGAAAGCTCGTGCTGCTCTTCACTGTCCCCGTGCAGCCTATGCACAGGCACAACAGCATTGGGGATCTGTGCTTGCCCAGGATCGGTACAGCTCTCGGTGTCCGTTCTCGGCATAGCATTTTTCTGAAAAGGCAAACGTCCGGCTCCTTGTCCCACAAGGAAGGTGCCAGGCCTGAAAGCTCGTGCTGCTCTTCACTGTCCCCGTGCAGCCTATGCACAGGCACAACAGCATTGGGGATCTGTGCTTGCCCAGGATCGGTACACCTCTCGGTGTCCGTTCTCGGCATAGCATTTTTCTGAAAAGGCAAACGTCCGGCTCCTTGTCCCACAAGGAAGGTGCCAGCCCTGAAAGCTCTTGCTGCTCTTCACTGTCCCCGTGCAGCCTATGCACAGGCACAACAGCATTGGGGATCTGTGCTTGCCCAGGATCGGTACACCTCTCGGTGTCCGTTCTCGGCATAGCATTTTTCTGAAAAGGCAAACGTCCGGCTCCTTGTCCCACAAGGAAGGTGCCAGCCCTGAAAGCTCTTGCTGCTCTTCACTGTCCCCGTGCAGCCTATGCACAGGCACAACAGCACTGGGGATCTGTGCTTGCCCACAGGCGGCACATCTCACGGCGCTCGTTCTCGGCAGAGGCTCTTCCGAAAAGGCAAACGTCCGGCTCCTTGTCCCACAAGGAAGGTGCCAGCCCTGAAAGCTCGTGCTGCTCTTCACTGTCCCCGTGCAGCCTATGCACAGGCACAACAGCATTGGGGATCTGTGCTTGCCCAGGATCGGTACACCTCTCGGTGTCCGTTCTCGGCATAGCATTTTTCTGAAAAGGCAAACGTCCGGCTCCTTGTCCCACAAGGAAGGTGCCAGCCCTGAAAGCTCGTGCTGCTCTTCACTGTCCCCGTGCAGCCTATGCACAGGCACAACAGCATTGGGGATCTGTGCTTGCCCACAGGCGGCACATCTCACGGCGCTCGTTCTCGGCAGAGGCTCTTCCGAAAAGGCAAACGTCCGGCTCCTTGTCCCACAAGGAAGGTGCCAGCCCTGAAAGCTCTTGCTGCTCTTCACTGTCCCCGTGCAGCCTATGCACAGGCACAACAGCATTGGGGATCTGTGCTTGCCCAGGATCGGTACAGCTCTCGGTGTCCGTTCTCGGCATAGCATTTTTCTGAAAAGGCAAACGTCCGGCTCCTTGTCCCACAAGGAAGGTGCCAGCCCTGAAAGCTCGTGCTGCTCTTCACTGTCCCCGTGCAGCCTATGCACAGGCACAACAGCATTGGGGATCTGTGCTTGCCCAGGATCGGTACAGCTCTCGGTGTCCGTTCTCGGCATAGCATTTTTCTGAAAAGGCAAACGTCCGGCTCCTTGTCCCACAAGGAAGGTGCCAGCCCTGAAAGCTCGTGCTGCTCTTCACTGTCCCCGTGCAGCCTATGCACAGGCACAACAGCATTGGGGATCTGTGCTTGCCCAGGATCGGTACACCTCTCGGTGTCCGTTCTCGGCATAGCATTTTTCTGAAAAGGCAAACGTCCGGCTCCTTGTCCCACAAGGAAGGTGCCAGCCCTGAAAGCTCGTGCTGCTCTTCACTGTCCCCGTGCAGCCTATGCACAGGCACAACAGCATTGGGGATCTGTGCTTGCCCAGGATCGGTACACCTCTCGGTGTCCGTTCTCGGCATAGCATTTTTCTGAAAAGGCAAACGTCCGGCTCCTTGTCCCACAAGGAAGGTGCCAGCCCTGAAAGCTCGTGCTGCTCTTCACTGTCCCCGTGCAGCCTATGCACAGGCACAACAGCATTGGGGATCTGTGCTTGCCCAGGCTCGGTACAGCTCTCGGTGTCCGTTCTCGGCATAGCATTTTTCTGAAAAGGCAAACGTCCGGCTCCTTGTCCCACAAGGAAGGTGCCAGGCCTGAAAGCTCGTGCTGCTCTTCACTGTCCCCGTGCAGCCTATGCACAGGCACAACAGCATTGGGGATCTGTGCTTGCCCAGGATCGGTACACCTCTCGGTGTCCGTTCTCGGCATAGCATTTTTCTGAAAAGGCAAACGTCCGGCTCCTTGTCCCACAAGGAAGGTGCCAGCCCTGAAAGCTCGTGCTGCTCTTCACTGTCCCCGTGCAGCCTATGCACAGGCACAACAGCATTGGGGATCTGTGCTTGCCCAGGATCGGTACACCTCTCGGTGTCCGTTCTCGGCATAGCATTTTTCTGAAAAGGCAAACGTCCGGCTCCTTGTCCCACAAGGAAGGTGCCAGCCCTGAAAGCTCTTGCTGCTCTTCACTGTCCCCGTGCAGCCTATGCACAGGCACAACAGCACTGGGGATCTGTGCTTGCCCACAGGCGGCACATCTCACGGCACTCGTTCTCGGCAGAGGCTCTTCCGAAAAGGCAAACGTCCGGCTCCTTGTCCCACAAGGAAGGTGCCAGCCCTGAAAGCTCGTGCTGCTCTTCACTGTCCCCGTGCAGCCTATGCACAGGCACAACAGCATTGGGGATCTGTGCTTGCCCAGGATCGGTACACCTCTCGGTGTCCGTTCTCGGCATAGCATTTTTCTGAAAAGGCAAACGTCCGGCTCCTTGTCCCACAAGGAAGGTGCCAGCCCTGAAAGCTCGTGCTGCTCTTCACTGTCCCCGTGCAGCCTATGCACAGGCACAACAGCATTGGGGATCTGTGCTTGCCCACAGGCGGCACATCTCACGTCGCTCGTTCTCGGCATGGGCTCTTCCGAAAAGGCAAACGTCCGGCTCCTTGTCCCACAAGGAAGGTGCCAGCCCTGAAAGCTCTTGCTGCTCTTCACTGTCCCCGTGCAGCCTATGCACAGGCACAACAGCATTGGGGATCTGTGCTTGCCCAGGATCGGTACAGCTCTCGGTGTCCGTTCTCGGCATAGCATTTTTCTGAAAAGGCAAACGTCCGGCTCCTTGTCCCACAAGGAAGGTGCCAGCCCTGAAAGCTCGTGCTGCTCTTCACTGTCCCCGTGCAGCCTATGCACAGGCACAACAGCATTGGGGATCTGTGCTTGCCCAGGATCGGTACAGCTCTCGGTGTCCGTTCTCGGCATAGCATTTTTCTGAAAAGGCAAACGTCCGGCTCCTTGTCCCACAAGGAAGGTGCCAGCCCTGAAAGCTCGTGCTGCTCTTCACTGTCCCCGTGCAGCCTATGCACAGGCACAACAGCATTGGGGATCTGTGCTTGCCCAGGATCGGTACACCTCTCGGTGTCCGTTCTCGGCATAGCATTTTTCTGAAAAGGCAAACGTCCGGCTCCTTGTCCCACAAGGAAGGTGCCAGCCCTGAAAGCTCGTGCTGCTCTTCACTGTCCCCGTGCAGCCTATGCACAGGCACAACAGCATTGGGGATCTGTGCTTGCCCAGGATCAGTACACCTCTCGGTGTCCGTTCTCGGCATAGCATTGTTCTGACAAATGCAAACGTCCGGCTCCTTGTCCCACAAGGAAGGTGCCAGCCCTGAAAGCTCGTGCTGCTCTTAGCTGTCCCCGTGCAGCCTATGCACAGGCACAACAGCACTGGGGATCTGTGCTTTCCCACAGGTGGCACATTTCACGGCGCTCGTTCTCGGCAGAGGCTCTTCCGAAAAGGCAAACGTCCGGCTCCTTGTCCCACAAGGAAGGTGCCAGCCCTGAAAGCTCGTGCTGCTCTTCACTGTCCCCGTGCAGCCTATGCACAGGCACAACAGCATTGGGGATCTGTGCTTGCCCAGGATCGGTACACCTCTCGGTGTCCGTTCTCGGCATAGCATTTTTCTGAAAAGGCAAACGTCCGGCTCCTTGTCCCACAAGGAAGGTGCCAGCCCTGAAAGCTCGTGCTGCTCTTCACTGTCCCCGTGCAGCCTATGCACAGGCACAACAGCATTGGGGATCTGTGCTTGCCCAGGATCGGTACAGCTCTCGGTGTCCGTTCTCGGCATAGCATTTTTCTGAAAAGGCAAACGTCCGGCTCCTTGTCCCACAAGGAAGGTGCCAGCCCTGAAAGCTCGTGCTGCTCTTCACTGTCCCCGTGCAGCCTATGCACAGGCACAACAGCATTGGGGATCTGTGCTTGCCCAGGATCGGTACAGCTCTCGGTGTCCGTTCTCGGCATAGCATTTTTCTGAAAAGGCAAACGTCCGGCTCCTTGTCCCACAAGGAAGGTGCCAGCCTTGAAAGCTCGTGCTGCTCTTCACTGTCCCCGTGCAGCCTATGCACAGGCACAACAGCATTGGGGATCTGTTCTTGCCCAGGATCGGTACACCTCTCGGTGTCCGTTCTCGGCATAGCATTTTTCTGAAAAGGCAAACGTCCGGCTCCTTGTCCCACAAGGAAGGTGCCAGGCCTGAAAGCTCTTGCTGCTCTTCACTGTCCCCGTGCAGCCTATGCACAGGCACAACAGCATTGGGGATCTGTGCTTGCCCAGGATCGGTACAGCTCTCGGTGTCCGTTCTCGGCATAGCATTGTTCTGAAAAGGCAAACGTCCGGCTCCTTGTCCCACAAGGAAGGTGCCAGCCCTGAAAGCTCTTGCTGCTCTTCACTGTCCCCGTGCAGCCTATGCACAGGCACAACAGCATTGGGGATCTGTGCTTGCCCACAGGCGGCACATCTCACGGCGCTCGTTCTCGGCAGAGGCTCTTCCGAAAAGGCAAACGTCCGGCTCCTTGTCCCACAAGGAAGGTGCCAGCCCTGAAAGCTCTTGCTGCTCTTCACTGTCCCCGTGCAGCCTATGCACAGGCACAACAGCATTGGGGATCTGTGCTTGCCCAGGATCGGTACACCTCTCGGTGTCCGTTCTCGGCATAGCATTTTTCTGAAAAGTCAAACGTCCGGCTCCTTGTCCCACAAGGAAGGTGCCAGCCTTGAAAGCTCTTGCTGCTCTTCACTGTCCCCGTGCAGCCTATGCACAGGCACAACAGCATTGGGGATCTGTGCTTGCCCAGGATCGGTACACCTCTCGGTGTCCGTTCTCGGCATAGCATTTTTCTGAAAAGGCAAACGTCCGGCTCCTTGTCCCACAAGGAAGGTGCCAGCCCTGAAAGCTCGTGCTGCTCTTCACTGTCCCCGTGCAGCCTATGCACAGGCACAACAGCATTGGGGATCTGTGCTTGCCCAGGATCGGTACACCTCTCGGTGTCCGTTCTCGGCATAGCATTTTTCTGAAAAGGCAAACGTCCGGCTCCTTGTCCCACAAGGAAGGTGCCAGCCCTGAAAGCTCTTGCTGCTCTTCACTGTCCCCGTGCAGCCTATGCACAGGCACAACAGCATTGGGGATCTGTGCTTGCCCAGGATCGGTACACCTCTCGGTGTCCGTTCTCGGCATAGCATTGTTCTGACAAATGCAAACGTCCGGCTCCTTGTCCCACAAGGAAGGTGCCAGCCCTGAAAGCTCGTGCTGCTCTTAGCTGTCCCCGTGCAGCCTATGCACAGGCACAACAGCACTGGGGATCTGTGCTTTCCCACAGGTGGCACATTTCACGGCGCTCGTTCTCGGCAGAGGCTCTTCCGAAAAGGCAAACGTCCGGCTCCTTGTCCCACAAGGAAGGTGCCAGCCCTGAAAGCTCGTGCTGCTCTTCACTGTCCCCGTGCAGCCTATGCACAGGCACAACAGCATTGGGGATCTGTGCTTGCCCAGGATCGGTACACCTCTCGGTGTCCGTTCTCGGCATAGCATTTTTCTAAAAAGGCAAACGTCCGGCTCCTTGTCCCACAAGGAAGGTGCCAGCCTTGAAAGCTCGTGCTGCTCTTCACTGTCCCCGTGCAGCCTATGCACAGGCACAACAGCATTGGGGATCTGTGCTTGCCCACAGGCGGCACATCTCACGGCGCTCGTTCTCGGCATAGCATATTTCTGAAAAGGCAAACGTCCGGCTCCTTGTCCCACAAGGAAGGTGCCAGCCCTGAAAGCTCGTGCTGCTCTTCACTGTCCCCGTGCAGCCTATGCACAGGCACAACAGCATTGGGGATCTGTGCTTGCCCAGGATCGGTACACCTCTCGGTGTCCGTTCTCGGCATAGCATTTTTCTGAAAAGGCAAACGTCCGGCTCCTTGTCCCACAAGGAAGGTGCCAGCCCTGAAAGCTCTTGCTGCTCTTCACTGTCCCCGTGCAGCCTATGCACAGGCACAACAGCATTGGGGATCTGTGCTTGCCCAGGAACTGTACAGCTCTCGGTGTCCGTTCTCGGCATAGCATTTTTCTGAAAAGGCAAACGTCCGGCTCCTTGTCCCACAAGGAAGGTGCCAGCCCTGAAAGCTCGTGCTGCTCTTCACTGTCCCCGTGCAGCCTATGCACAGGCACAACAGCATTGGGGATCTGTGCTTGCCCAGGAACTGTACACCTCTCGGTGTCCGTTCTCGGCATAGCATTTTTCTGAAAAGTCAAACGTCCGGCTCCTTGTCCCACAAGGAAGGTGCCAGCCCTGAAAGCTCTTGCTGCTCTTCACTGTCCCCGTGCAGCCTATGCACAGGCACAACAGCATTGGGGATCTGTGCTTGCCCAGGATCGGTACACCTCTCGGTGTCCGTTCTCGGCATAGCATTTTTCTGAAAAGGCAAACGTCCGGCTCCTTGTCCCACAAGGAAGGTGCCAGCCCTGAAAGCTCTTGCTGCTCTTCACTGTCCCCGTGCAGCCTATGCACAGGCACAACAGCATTGGGGATCTGTGCTTGCCCAGGAACTGTACAACTCTCGGTGTCTGTTCTCGGCATAGCATTTTTCTGAAAAGGCAAACGTCCGGCTCCTTGTCCCACAAGGAAGGTGCCAGCCCTGAAAGCTCTTGCTGCTCTTCACTGTCCCCGTGCAGCCTATGCACAGGCACAACAGCATTGGGGATCTGTGCTTGCCCAGGATCGGTACAGCTCTCGGTGTCCGTTCTCGGCATAGCATTTTTCTGAAAAGGCAAACGTCCGGCTCCTTGTCCCACAAGGAAGGTGCCAGCCCTGAAAGCTCGTGCTGCTCTTCACTGCCCCCGTGCAGCCTATGCACAGGCACAACAGCATTGGGGATCTGTGCTTGCCCAGGAACTGTACACCTTTCGGTGTCCGTTCTCGGCATAGCATTTTTCTGAAAAGGCAAACGTCCGGCTCCTTGTCCCACAAGGAAGGTGCCAGCCCTGAAAGCTCTTGCTGCTCTTCACTGTCCCCGTGCAGCCTATGCACAGGCACAACAGCATTGGGGATCTGTGCTTGCCCAGGAACTGTACACCTCTCGGTGTCCGTTCTCGGCATAGCATTTTTCTGAAAAGGCAAACGTCCGGCTCCTTGTCCCACAAGGAAGGTGCCAGCCCTGAAAGCTCGTGCTGCTCTTCACTGTCCCCGTGCAGCCTATGCACAGGCACAACAGCATTGGGGATCTGTGCTTGCCCAGGATCGGTACACCTCTCGGTGTCCGTTCTCGGCATAGCATTTTTCTGAAAAGTCAAACGTCCGGCTCCTTGTCCCACAAGGAAGGTGCCAGCCTTGAAAGCTCGTGCTGCTCTTCACTGTCCCCGTGCAGCCTATGCACAGGCACAACAGCATTGGGGATCTGTGCTTGCCCAGGATCGGTACACCTCTCGGTGTCCGTTCTCGGCATAGCATTTTTCTGAAAAGGCAAACGTCCGGCTCCTTGTCCCACAAGGAAGGTGCCAGCCCTGAAAGCTCTTGCTGCTCTTCACTGTCCCCGTGCAGCCTATGCACAGGCACAACAGCATTGGGGATCTGTGCTTGCCCAGGATCGGTACACCTCTCGGTGTCCGTTCTCGGCATAGCATTTTTCTGAAAAGGCAAACGTCCGGCTCCTTGTCCCACAAGGAAGGTGCCAGCCCTGAAAGCTCTTGCTGCTCTTCACTGTCCCCGTGCAGCCTATGCACAGGCACAACAGCACTGGGGATCTGTGCTTGCCCACAGGCGGCACATCTCACGGCGCTCGTTCTCGGCAGAGGCTCTTCCGAAAAGGCAAACGTCCGGCTCCTTGTCCCACAAGGAAGGTGCCAGCCCTGAAAGCTCTTGCTGCTCTTCACTGTCCCCGTGCAGCCTATGCACAGGCACAACAGCATTGGGGATCTGTGCTTGCCCAGGATCGGTACACCTCTCGGTGTCCGTTCTCGGCATAGCATTTTTCTGAAAAGGCAAACGTCCGGCTCCTTGTCCCACAAGGAAGGTGCCAGCCCTGAAAGCTCGTGCTGCTCTTCACTGTCCCCGTGCAGCCTATGCACAGGCACAACAGCATTGGGGATCTGTGCTTGCCCAGGAACTGTACACCTCTCGGTGTCCGTTCTCGGCATAGCATTTTTCTGAAAAGGCAAACGTCCGGCTCCTTGTCCCACAAGGAAGGTGCCAGCCCTGAAAGCTCTTGCTGCTCTTCACTGTCCCCGTGCAGCCTATGCACAGGCACAACAGCATTGGGGATCTGTGCTTGCCCAGGATCGGTACACCTCTCGGTGTCCGTTCTCGGCATAGCATTGTTCTGACAAATGCAAACGTCCGGCTCCTTGTCCCACAAGGAAGGTGCCAGCCCTGAAAGCTCGTGCTGCTCTTAGCTGTCCCCGTGCAGCCTATGCACAGGCACAACAGCACTGGGGATCTGTGCTTTCCCAAAGGTGGCACATTTCACGGCGCTCGTTCTCGGCAGAGGCTCTTCCGAAAAGGCAAACGTCCGGCTCCTTGTCCCACAAGGAAGGTGCCAGCCCTGAAAGCTCGTGCTGCTCTTCACTGTCCCCGTGCAGCCTATGCACAGGCACAACAGCATTGGGGATCTGTGCTTGCCCAGGATCGGTACACCTCTCGGTGTCCGTTCTCGGCATAGCATTTTTCTAAAAAGGCAAACATCCGGCTCCTTGTCCCACAAGGAAGGTGCCAGCCTTGAAAGCTCGTGCTGCTCTTCACTGTCCCCGTGCAGCCTATGCACAGGCACAACAGCATTGGGGATCTGTGCTTGCCCACAGGCGGCACATCTCACGGCGCTCGTTCTCGGCATAGCATATTTCTGAAAAGGCAAACGTCCGGCTCCTTGTCCCACAAGGAAGGTGCCAGCCCTGAAAGCTCGTGCTGCTCTTCACTGTCCCCGTGCAGCCTATGCACAGGCACAACAGCATTGGGGATCTGTGCTTGCCCAGGATCGGTACACCTCTCGGTGTCCGTTCTCGGCATAGCATTTTTCTGAAAAGTCAAACGTCCGGCTCCTTGTCCCACAAGGAAGGTGCCAGCCCTGAAAGCTCTTGCTGCTCTTCACTGTCCCCGTGCAGCCTATGCACAGGCACAACAGCATTGGGGATCTGTGCTTGCCCAGGAACTGTACAACTCTCGGTGTCTGTTCTCGGCATAGCATTTTTCTGAAAAGGCAAACGTCCGGCTCCTTGTCCCACAAGGAAGGTGCCAGCCCTGAAAGCTCTTGCTGCTCTTCACTGTCCCCGTGCAGCCTATGCACAGGCACAACAGCATTGGGGATCTGTGCTTGCCCAGGATCGGTACACCTCTCGGTGTCCGTTCTCGGCATAGCATTTTTCTGAAAAGTCAAACGTCCGGCTCCTTGTCCCACAAGGAAGGTGCCAGCCTTGAAAGCTCGTGCTGCTCTTCACTGTCCCCGTGCAGCCTATGCACAGGCACAACAGCATTGGGGATCTGTGCTTGCCCAGGATCGGTACACCTCTCGGTGTCCGTTCTCGGCATAGCATTGTTCTGACAAATGCAAACATCCGGCTCCTTGTCCCACAAGGAAGGTGCCAGCCCTGAAAGCTCTTGCTGCTCTTCACTGTCCCCGTGCAGCCTATGCACAGGCACAACAGCACTGGGGATCTGTGCTTGCCCACAGGCGGCACATCTCACGGCGCTCGTTCTCGGCAGAGGCTCTTCCGAAAAGGCAAACGTCCGGCTCCTTGTCCCACAAGGAAGGTGCCAGCCCTGAAAGCTCTTGCTGCTCTTCACTGTCCCCGTGCAGCCTATGCACAGGCACAACAGCATTGGGGATCTGTGCTTGCCCAGGAACTGTACAACTCTCGGTGTCTGTTCTCGGCATAGCATTTTTCTGAAAAGGCAAACGTCCGGCTCCTTGTCCCACAAGGAAGGTGCCAGCCCTGAAAGCTCGTGCTGCTCTTCACTGTCCCCGTGCAGCCTATGCACAGGCACAACAGCATTGGGGATCTGTGCTTGCCCAGGATCGGTACAGCTCTCGGTGTCCGTTCTCGGCATAGCATTTTTCTGAAAAGGCAAACGTCCGGCTCCTTGTCCCACAAGGAAGGTGCCAGCCCTGAAAGCTCGTGCTGCTCTTCACTGTCCCCGTGCAGCCTATGCACAGGCACAACAGCATTGGGGATCTGTGCTTGCCCAGGAACTGTACACCTCTCGGTGTCCGTTCTCGGCATAGCATTTTTCTGAAAAGGCAAACGTCCGGCTCCTTGTCCCACAAGGAAGGTGCCAGCCCTGAAAGCTCTTGCTGCTCTTCACTGTCCCCGTGCAGCCTATGCACAGGCACAACAGCATTGGGGATCTGTGCTTGCCCAGGATCGGTACACCTCTCGGTGTCCGTTCTCGGCATAGCATTTTTCTGAAAAGGCAAACGTCCGGCTCCTTGTCCCACAAGGAAGGTGCCAGCCCTGAAAGCTCTTGCTGCTCTTCACTGTCCCCGTGCAGCCTATGCACAGGCACAACAGCATTGGGGATCTGTGCTTGCCCACAGGCGGCACATCTCACGGCGCTCGTTCTCGGCAGAGGCTCTTCCGAAAAGGCAAACGTCCGGCTCCTTGTCCCACAAGGAAGGTGCCAGCCCTGAAAGCTCTTGCTGCTCTTCACTGTCCCCGTGCAGCCTATGCACAGGCACAACAGCATTGGGGATCTGTGCTTGCCCAGGATCGGTACACCTCTCAGTGTCCGTTCTCGGCATAGCATTTTTCTGAAAAGGCAAACGTCCGGCTCCTTGTCCCACAAGGAAGGTGCCAGCCCTGAAAGCTCGTGCTGCTCTTCACTGTCCCCGTGCAGCCTATGCACAGGCACAACAGCATTGGGGATCTGTGCTTGCCCAGGAACTGTACACCTCTCGGTGTCCGTTCTCGGCATAGCATTTTTCTGAAAAGGCAAACGTCCGGCTCCTTGTCCCACAAGGAAGGTGCCAGCCCTGAAAGCTCGTGCTGCTCTTCACTGTCCCCGTGCAGCCTATGCACAGGCACAACAGCATTGGGGATCTGTGCTTGCCCAGGAACTGTACACCTCTCAGTGTCCGTTCTCGGCATAGCATTTTTCTGAAAAGGCAAACGTCCGGCTCCTTGTCCCACAAGGAAGGTGCCAGCCCTGAAAGCTCTTGCTGCTCTTCACTGTCCCCGTGCAGCCTATGCACAGGCACAACAGCATTGGGGATCTGTGCTTGCCCAGGATCGGTACACCTCTCGGTGTCCGTTCTCGGCATAGCATTTTTCTGAAAAGGCAAACGTCCGGCTCCTTGTCCCACAAGGAAGGTGCCAGCCCTGAAAGCTCTTGCTGCTCTTCACTGTCCCCGTGCAGCCTATGCACAGGCACAACAGCATTGGGGATCTGTGCTTGCCCAGGATCGGTACAGCTCTCGGTGTCCGTTCTCGGCATAGCATTTTTCTGAAAAGGCAAACGTCCGGCTCCTTGTCCCACAAGGAAGGTGCCAGCCCTGAAAGCTCGTGCTGCTCTTCACTGTCCCCGTGCAGCCTATGCACAGGCACAACAGCATTGGGGATCTGTGCTTGCCCAGGATCGGTACAGCTCTCGGTGTCCGTTCTCGGCATAGCATTTTTCTGAAAAGGCAAACGTCCGGCTCCTTGTCCCACAAGGAAGGTGCCAGCCCTGAAAGCTCGTGCTGCTCTTCACTGTCCCCGTGCAGCCTATGCACAGGCACAACAGCATTGGGGATCTGTGCTTGCCCAGGATCGGTACACCTCTCGGTGTCCGTTCTCGGCATAGCATTTTTCTGAAAAGGCAAACGTCCGGCTCCTTGTCCCACAAGGAAGGTGCCAGCCCTGAAAGCTCGTGCTGCTCTTCACTGTCCCCGTGCAGCCTATGCACAGGCACAACAGCATTGGGGATCTGTGCTTGCCCACAGGCGGCACATCTCACGGCGCTCGTTCTCGGCAGAGGCTCTTCCGAAAAGGCAAACGTCCGGCTCCTTGTCCCACAAGGAAGGTGCCAGCCCTGAAAGCTCGTGCTGCTCTTCACTGTCCCCGTGCAGCCTATGCACAGGCACAACAGCATTGGGGATCTGTGCTTGCCCACAGGCGGCACATCTCACGGCGCTCGTTCTCGGCATAGCATTTTTCTGAAAAGGCAAATGTCCGGCTCCTTGTCCCACAAGGAAGGTGCCAGCCCTGAAAGCTCGTGCTGCTCTTCACTGTCCCCGTGCAGCCTATGCACAGGCACAACAGCATTGGGGATCTGTGCTTGCCCACAGGCGGCACATCTCACGGCGCTCGTTCTCGGCAGAGGCTCTTCCGAAAAGGCAAACGTCCGGCTCCTTGTCCCACAAGGAAGGTGCCAGCCCTGAAAGCTCGTGCTGCTCTTCACTGTCCCCATGCAGCCTATGCACAGGCACAACAGCATTGGGGATCTGTGCTTGCCCAGGATCGGTACACCTCTCGGTGTCCGTTCTCGGCATAGCATTTTTCTGAAAAGGCAAACGTCCGGCTCCTTGTCCCACAAGGAAGGTGCCAGCCTTGAAAGCTCGTGCTGCTCTTCACTGTCCCCGTGCAGCCTATGCACAGGCACAACAGCATTGGGGATCTGTGCTTGCCCAGGAACTGTACACCTCTCGGTGTCCGTTCTCGGCATAGCATTTTTCTGAAAAGGCAAACGTCCGGCTCCTTGTCCCACAAGGAAGGTGCCAGCCCTGAAAGCTCGTGCTGCTCTTCACTGTCCCCGTGCAGCCTATGCACAGGCACAACAGCATTGGGGATCTGTGCTTGCCCAGGATCGGTACACCTCTCGGTGTCCGTTCTCGGCATAGCATTGTTCTGACAAATGCAAACGTCCGGCTCCTTGTCCCACAAGGAAGGTGCCAGCCCTGAAAGCTCTTGCTGCTCTTCACTGTCCCCGTGCAGCCTATGCACAGGCACAACAGCACTGGGGAGCTGTGCTTGCCCACAGGCGGCACATCTCACGGCGCTCGTTCTCGGCAGAGGCTCTTCCGAAAAGGCAAACGTCCGGCTCCTTGTCCCACAAGGAAGGTGCCAGCCCTGAAAGCTCGTGCTGCTCTTCACTGTCCCCGTGCAGCCTATGCACAGGCACAACAGCATTGGGGATCTGTGCTTGCCCAGGATCGGTACACCTCTCGGTGTCCGTTCTCGGCATAGCATTTTTCTGAAAAGGCAAACGTCCGGCTCCTTGTCCCACAAGGAAGGTGCCAGCCCTGAAAGCTCGTGCTGCTCTTCACTGCCCCCGTGCAGCCTATGCACAGGCACAACAGCATTGGGGATCTGTGCTTGCCCAGGAACTGTACACCTCTCGGTGTCCGTTCTCGGCATAGCATTTTTCTGAAAAGGCAAACGTCCGGCTCCTTGTCCCACAAGGAAGGTGCCAGCCCTGAAAGCTCGTGCTGCTCTTCACTGTCCCCGTGCAGCCTATGCACAGGCACAACAGCATTGGGGATCTGTGCTTGCCCAGGATCGGTACACCTCTCGGTGTCCGTTCTCGGCATAGCATTTTTCTGAAAAGTCAAACGTCCGGCTCCTTGTCCCACAAGGAAGGTGCCAGCCTTGAAAGCTCGTGCTGCTCTTCACTGTCCCCGTGCAGCCTATGCACAGGCACAACAGCATTGGGGATCTGTGCTTGCCCAGGATCGGTACACCTCTCGGTGTCCGTTCTCGGCATAGCATTGTTCTGACAAATGCAAACGTCCGGCTCCTTGTCCCACAAGGAAGGTGCCAGGCCTGAAAGCTCTTGCTGCTCTTCACTGTCCCCGTGCAGCCTATGCACAGGCACAACAGCATTGGGGATCTGTGCTTGCCCACAGGCGGCACATCTCACGGCGCTCGTTCTCGGCAGAGGCTCTTCCGAAAAGGCAAACGTCCGGCTCCTTGTCCCACAAGGAAGGTGCCAGCCCTGAAAGCTCTTGCTGCTCTTCACTGTCCCCATGCAGCCTATGCACAGGCACAACAGCATTGGGGATCTGTGCTTGCCCAGGATCGGTACACCTCTCGGTGTCCGTTCTCGGCATAGCATTTTTCTGAAAAGGCAAACGTCCGGCTCCTTGTCCCACAAGGAAGGTGCCAGCCTTGAAAGCTCGTGCTGCTCTTCACTGTCCCCGTGCAGCCTATGCACAGGCACAACAGCATTGGGGATCTGTGCTTGCCCAGGAACTGTACACCTCTCGGTGTCCGTTCTCGGCATAGCATTTTTCTGAAAAGGCAAACGTCCGGCTCCTTGTCCCACAAGGAAGGTGCCAGCCCTGAAAGCTCGTGCTGCTCTTCACTGTCCCCGTGCAGCCTATGCACAGGCACAACAGCATTGGGGATCTGTGCTTGCCCAGGATCGGTACACCTCTCGGTGTCCGTTCTCGGCATAGCATTGTTCTGACAAATGCAAACGTCCGGCTCCTTGTCCCACAAGGAAGGTGCCAGCCCTGAAAGCTCTTGCTGCTCTTCACTGTCCCCGTGCAGCCTATGCACAGGCACAACAGCACTGGGGAGCTGTGCTTGCCCACAGGCGGCACATCTCACGGCGCTCGTTCTCGGCAGAGGCTCTTCCGAAAAGGCAAACGTCCGGCTCCTTGTCCCACAAGGAAGGTGCCAGCCCTGAAAGCTCGTGCTGCTCTTCACTGTCCCCGTGCAGCCTATGCACAGGCACAACAGCATTGGGGATCTGTGCTTGCCCAGGATCGGTACACCTCTCGGTGTCCGTTCTCGGCATAGCATTTTTCTGAAAAGGCAAACGTCCGGCTCCTTGTCCCACAAGGAAGGTGCCAGCCCTGAAAGCTCGTGCTGCTCTTCACTGTCCCCGTGCAGCCTATGCACAGGCACAACAGCATTGGGGATCTGTGCTTGCCCAGGAACTGTACACCTCTCGGTGTCCGTTCTCGGCATAGCATTTTTCTGAAAAGGCAAACGTCCGGCTCCTTGTCCCACAAGGAAGGTGCCAGCCCTGAAAGCTCTTGCTGCTCTTCACTGTCCCCGTGCAGCCTATGCACAGGCACAACAGCATTGGGGATCTGTGCTTGCCCAGGAACTGTACACCTCTCGGTGTCCATTCTCGGCATAGCATTTTTCTGAAAAGGCAAACGTCCGGCTCCTTGTCCCACAAGGAAGGTGCCAGCCCTGAAAGCTCGTGCTGCTCTTCACTGTCCCCGTGCAGCCTATGCACAGGCACAACAGCATTGGGGATCTGTGCTTGCCCAGGATCGGTACACCTCTCGGTGTCCGTTCTCGGCATAGCATTTTTCTGAAAAGTCAAACGTCCGGCTCCTTGTCCCACAAGGAAGGTGCCAGCCTTGAAAGCTCGTGCTGCTCTTCACTGTCCCCGTGCAGCCTATGCACAGGCACAACAGCATTGGGGATCTGTGCTTGCCCAGGATCGGTACACCTCTCGGTGTCCGTTCTCGGCATAGCATTGTTCTGACAAATGCAAACGTCCGGCTCCTTGTCCCACAAGGAAGGTGCCAGCCCTGAAAGCTCTTGCTGCTCTTCACTGTCCCCGTGCAGCCTATGCACAGGCACAACAGCACTGGGGATCTGTGCTTGCCCACAGGCGGCACATCTCACGGCGATCGTTCTCGGCAGAGGCTCTTCCGAAAAGGCAAACATCCGGCTCCTTGTCCCACAAGGAAGGTGCCAGCCCTGAAAGCTCTTGCTGCTCTTCACTGTCCCCGTGCAGCCTATGCACAGGCACAACAGCATTGGGGATCTGTGCTTGCCCAGGATCGGTACACCTCTCGGTGTCCGTTCTCGGCATAGCATTTTTCTGAAAAGGCAAACGTCCGGCTCCTTGTCCCACAAGGAAGGTGCCAGCCTTGAAAGCTCGTGCTGCTCTTCACTGTCCCCGTGCAGCCTATGCACAGGCACAACAGCATTGGGGATCTGTGCTTGCCCAGGATCGGTACACCTCTCGGTGTCCGTTCTCGGCATAGCATTGTTCTGACAAATGCAAACGTCCGGCTCCTTGTCCCACAAGGAAGGTGCCAGCCCTGAAAGCTCGTGCTGCTCTTCACTGTCCCCGTGCAGCCTATGCACAGGCACAACAGCACTGGGGATCTGTGCTTGCCCACAGGCGGCACAACTCACGGCGCTCGTTCTCGGCAGAGGCTCTTCCGAAAAGGCAAACGTCCGGCTCCTTGTCCCACAAGGAAGGTGCCAGCCCTGAAAGCTCTTGCTGCTCTTCACTGTCCCCGTGCAGCCTATGCACAGGCACAACAGCATTGGGGATCTGTGCTTGCCCAGGATCGGTACACCTCTCGGTGTCCGTTCTCGGCATAGCATTTTTCTGAAAAGGCAAACGTCCGGCTCCTTGTCCCACAAGGAAGGTGCCAGCCCTGAAAGCTCGTGCTGCTCTTCACTGTCCCCGTGCAGCCTATGCACAGGCACAACAGCATTGGGGATCTGTGCTTGCCCAGGAACTGTACACCTCTCGGTGTCCGTTCTCGGCATAGCATTTTTCTGAAAAGGCAAACGTCCGGCTCCTTGTCCCACAAGGAAGGTGCCAGCCCTGAAAGCTCTTGCTGCTCTTCACTGTCCCCGTGCAGCCTATGCACAGGCACAACAGCATTGGGGATCTGTGCTTGCCCAGGATCGGTACACCTCTCGGTGTCCGTTCTCGGCATAGCATTTTTCTGAAAAGGCAAACGTCCGGCTCCTTGTCCCACAAGGAAGGTGCCAGCCCTGAAAGCTCTTGCTGCTCTTCACTGTCCCCGTGCAGCCTATGCACAGGCACAACAGCATTGGGGATCTGTGCTTGCCCAGGATCGGTACACCTCTCGGTGTCCGTTCTCGGCATAGCATTTTTCTGAAAAGGCAAACGTCCGGCTCCTTGTCCCACAAGGAAGGTGCCAGCCCTGAAAGCTCGTGCTGCTCTTCACTGTCCCCGTGCAGCCTATGCACAGGCACAACAGCATTGGGGATCTGTGCTTGCCCAGGATCGGTACAGCTCTCGGTGTCCGTTCTCGGCATAGCATTTTTCTGAAAAGGCAAACGTCCGGCTCCTTGTCCCACAAGGAAGGTGCCAGCCTTGAAAGCTCGTGCTGCTCTTCACTGTCCCCGTGCAGCCTATGCACAGGCACAACAGCATTGGGGATCTGTGCTTGCCCAGGATCGGTACACCTCTCGGTGTCCGTTCTCGGCATAGCATTTTTCTGAAAAGGCAAACGTCCGGCTCCTTGTCCCACAAGGAAGGTGCCAGCCCTGAAAGCTCTTGCTGCTCTTCACTGTCCCCGTGCAGCCTATGCACAGGCACAACAGCATTGGGGATCTGTGCTTGCCCAGGATCGGTACACCTCTCGGTGTCCGTTCTCGGCATAGCATTTTTCTGAAAAGGCAAACGTCCGGCTCCTTGTCCCACAAGGAAGGTGCCAGCCCTGAAAGCTCTTGCTGCTCTTCACTGTCCCCGTGCAGCCTATGCACAGGCACAACAGCACTGGGGATCTGTGCTTGCCCACAGGCGGCACATCTCACGGCGCTCGTTCTCGGCAGAGGCTCTTCCGAAAAGGCAAACGTCCGGCTCCTTGTCCCACAAGGAAGGTGCCAGCCCTGAAAGCTCGTGCTGCTCTTCACTGTCCCCGTGCAGCCTATGCACAGGCACAACAGCATTGGGGATCTGTGCTTGCCCACAGGCGGCACATCTCACGGCGCTCGTTCTCGGCATAGCATTTTTCTGAAAAGGCAAACGTCCGGCTCCTTGTCCCACAAGGAAGGTGCCAGCCCTGAAAGCTCGTGCTGCTCTTCACTGTCCCCGTGCAGCCTATGCACAGGCACAACAGCATTGGGGATCTGTGCTTGCCCAGGATCGGTACAGCTCTCGGTGTCCGTTCTCGGCATAGCATTTTTCTGAAAAGGCAAACGTCCGGCTCCTTGTCCCACAAGGAAGGTGCCAGCCCTGAAAGCTCGTGCTGCTCTTCACTGTCCCCGTGCAGCCTATGCACAGGCACAACAGCATTGGGGATCTGTGCTTGCCCAGGATCGGTACACCTCTCGGTGTCCGTTCTCGGCATAGCATTTTTCTGAAAAGGCAAACGTCCGGCTCCTTGTCCCACAAGGAAGGTGCCAGCCCTGAAAGCTCGTGCTGCTCTTCACTGTCCCCGTGCAGCCTATGCACAGGCACAACAGCATTGGGGATCTGTGCTTGCCCAGGATCGGTACACCTCTCGGTGTCCGTTCTCGGCATAGCATTGTTCTGACAAATGCAAACGTCCGGCTCCTTGTCCCACAAGGAAGGTGCCAGCCCTGAAAGCTCGTGCTGCTCTTAGCTGTCCCCGTGCAGCCTATGCACAGGCACAACAGCACTGGGGAGCTGTGCTTGCCCACAGGCGGCACATCTCACGGCGCTCGTTCTCGGCAGAGGCTCTTCCGAAAAGGCAAACGTCCGGCTCCTTGTCCCACAAGGAAGGTGCCAGCCCTGAAAGCTCGTGCTGCTCTTCACTGTCCCCGTGCAGCCTATGCACAGGCACAACAGCATTGGGGATCTGTGCTTGCCCAGGATCGGTACACCTCTCGGTGTCTGTTCTCGGCATAGCATTTTTCTAAAAAGGCAAACGTCCGGCTCCTTGTCCCACAAGGAAGGTGCCAGCCTTGAAAGCTCGTGCTGCTCTTCACTGTCCCCGTGCAGCCTATGCACAGGCACAACAGCATTGGGGATCTGTGCTTGCCCACAGGCGGCACATCTCACGGCGCTCGTTCTCGGCATAGCATATTTCTGAAAAGGCAAACGTCCGGCTCCTTGTCCCACAAGGAAGGTGCCAGCCCTGAAAGCTCGTGCTGCTCTTCACTGTCCCCGTGCAGCCTATGCACAGGCACAACAGCATTGGGGATCTGTGCTTGCCCAGGATCGGTACACCTCTCGGTGTCCGTTCTCGGCATAGCATTTTTCTGAAAAGTCAAACGTCCGGCTCCTTGTCCCACAAGGAAGGTGCCAGCCCTGAAAGCTCTTGCTGCTCTTCACTGTCCCCGTGCAGCCTATGCACAGGCACAACAGCATTGGGGATCTGTGCTTGCCCAGGATCGGTACACCTCTCGGTGTCCGTTCTCGGCATAGCATTTTTCTGAAAAGGCAAACGTCCGGCTCCTTGTCCCACAAGGAAGGTGCCAGCCCTGAAAGCTCTTGCTGCTCTTCACTGTCCCCGTGCAGCCTATGCACAGGCACAACAGCATTGGGGATCTGTGCTTGCCCAGGATCGGTACAGCTCTCGGTGTCCGTTCTCGGCATAGCATTTTTCTGAAAAGGCAAACGTCCGGCTCCTTGTCCCACAAGGAAGGTGCCAGCCCTGAAAGCTCGTGCTGCTCTTCACTGTCCCCGTGCAGCCTATGCACAGGCACAACAGCATTGGGGATCTGTGCTTGCCCACAGGCGGCACATCTCACGGCGCTCGTTCTCGGCAGAGGCTCTTCCGAAAAGGCAAACGTCCGGCTCCTTGTCCCACAAGGAAGGTGCCAGCCCTGAAAGCTCTTGCTGCTCTTCACTGTCCCCGTGCAGCCTATGCACAGGCACAACAGCATTGGGGATCTGTGCTTGCCCAGGAACTGTACACCTCTCGGTGTCCGTTCTCGGCATAGCATTTTTCTGAAAAGGCAAACGTCCGGCTCCTTGTCCCACAAGGAAGGTGCCAGCCTTGAAAGCTCGTGCTGCTCTTCACTGTCCCCGTGCAGCCTATGCACAGGCACAACAGCATTGGGGATCTGTGCTTGCCCAGGATCGGTACACCTCTCGGTGTCCGTTCTCGGCATAGCATTTTTCTGAAAAGTCAAACGTCCGGCTCCTTGTCCCACAAGGAAGGTGCCAGCCTTGAAAGCTCGTGCTGCTCTTCACTGTCCCCGTGCAGCCTATGCACAGGCACAACAGCATTGGGGATCTGTGCTTGCCCAGGAACTGTACACCTCTCGGTGTCCGTTCTCGGCATAGCATTTTTCTGAAAAGGCAAACGTCCGGCTCCTTGTCCCACAAGGAAGGTGCCAGCCCTGAAAGCTCGTGCTGCTCTTCACTGTCCCCGTGCAGCCTATGCACAGGCACAACAGCATTGGGGATCTGTGCTTGCCCACAGGCGGCACATCTCACGGCGCTCGTTCTCGGCAGAGGCTCTTCCGAAAAGGCAAACGTCCGGCTCCTTGTCCCACAAGGAAGGTGCCAGCCCTGAAAGCTCTTGCTGCTCTTCACTGTCCCCGTGCAGCCTATGCACAGGCACAACAGCATTGGGGATCTGTGCTTGCCCAGGATCGGTACACCTCTCGGTGTCCGTTCTCGGCATAGCATTTTTCTGAAAAGGCAAACGTCCGGCTCCTTGTCCCACAAGGAAGGTGCCAGCCCTGAAAGCTCTTGCTGCTCTTCACTGTCCCCGTGCAGCCTATGCACAGGCACAACAGCATTGGGGATCTGTGCTTGCCCAGGATCGGTACACCTCTCGGTGTCCGTTCTCGGCATAGCATTTTTCTGAAAAGGCAAACGTCCGGCTCCTTGTCCCACAAGGAAGGTGCCAGCCTTGAAAGCTCGTGCTGCTCTTCACTGTCCCCGTGCAGCCTATGCACAGGCACAACAGCATTGGGGATCTGTGCTTGCCCACAGGCGGCACATCTCACGGCGCTCGTTCTCGGCAGAGGCTCTTCCGAAAAGGCAAACGTCCGGCTCCTTGTCCCACAAGGAAGGTGCCAGCCCTGAAAGCTCTTGCTGCTCTTCACTGTCCCCGTGCAGCCTATGCACAGGCACAACAGCATTGGGGATCTGTGCTTGCCCAGGAACTGTACACCTCTCGGTGTCCGTTCTCGGCATAGCATTTTTCTGAAAAGGCAAACGTCCGGCTCCTTGTCCCACAAGGAAGGTGCCAGCCCTGAAAGCTCTTGCTGCTCTTCACTGTCCCCGTGCAGCCTATGCACAGGCACAACAGCATTGGGGATCTGTGCTTGCCCAGGAACTGTACACCTCTCGGTGTCCGTTCCCGGCATAGCATTTTTCTGAAAAGGCAAACGTCCGGCTCCTTGTCCCACAAGGAAGGTGCCAGCCCTGAAAGCTCGTGCTGCTCTTCACTGTCCCCGTGCAGCCTATGCACAGGCACAACAGCATTGGGGATCTGTGCTTGCCCAGGATCGGTACACCTCTCGGTGTCCGTTCTCGGCATAGCATTGTTCTGACAAATGCAAACGTCCGGCTCCTTGTCCCACAAGGAAGGTGCCAGCCCTGAAAGCTCTTGCTGCTCTTCACTGTCCCCGTGCAGCCTATGCACAGGCACAACAGCACTGGGGATCTGTGCTTGCCCACAGGCGGCACATCTCACGGCGCTCGTTCTCGGCAGAGGCTCTTCCGAAAAGGCAAACGTCCGGCTCCTTGTCCCACAAGGAAGGTGCCAGCCTTGAAAGCTCGTGCTGCTCTTCACTGTCCCCGTGCAGCCTATGCACAGGCACAACAGCATTGGGGATCTGTGCTTGCCCAGGATCGGTACAACTCTCGGTGTCCGTTCTCGGCATAGCATTTTTCTGACAAAGTCAAACGTCCGGCTCCTTGTCCCACAAGGAAGGTGCCAGCCCTGAAAGCTCTTGCTGCTCTTCACTGTCCCCGTGCAGCCTATGCACAGGCACAACAGCATTGGGGATCTGTGCTTGCCCAGGAACTGTACACCTCTCGGTGTCCGTTCTCGGCATAGCATTTTTCTGAAAAGGCAAACGTCCGGCTCCTTGTCCCACAAGGAAGGTGCCAGGCCTGAAAGCTCTTGCTGCTCTTCACTGTCCCCGTGCAGCCTATGCACAGGCACAACAGCATTGGGGATCTGTGCTTGCCCACAGGCGGCACATCTCACGGCGCTCGTTCTCGGCAGAGGCTCTTCCGAAAAGGCAAACGTCCGGCTCCTTGTCCCACAAGGAAGGTGCCAGCCCTGAAAGCTCGTGCTGCTCTTCACTGTCCCCGTGCAGCCTATGCACAGGCACAACAGCATTGGGGATCTGTGCTTGCCCAGGATCGGTACAGCTCTCGGTGTCCGTTCTCGGCATAGCATTTTTCTGAAAAGGCAAACGTCCGGCTCCTTGTCCCACAAGGAAGGTGCCAGCCCTGAAAGCTCTTGCTGCTCTTCACTGTCCCCGTGCAGCCTATGCACAGGCACAACAGCATTGGGGATCTGTGCTTGCCCAGGATCGGTACACCTCTCGGTGTCCGTTCTCGGCATAGCATTTTTCTGAAAAGGCAAACGTCCGGCTCCTTGTCCCACAAGGAAGGTGCCAGCCTTGAAAGCTCGTGCTGCTCTTCACTGTCCCCGTGCAGCCTATGCACAGGCACAACAGCATTGGGGATCTGTGCTTGCCCAGGAACTGTACACCTCTCGGTGTCCGTTCTCGGCATAGCATTTTTCTGAAAAGGCAAACGTCCGGCTCCTTGTCCCACAAGGAAGGTGCCAGGCCTGAAAGCTCTTGCTGCTCTTCACTGTCCCCGTGCAGCCTATGCACAGGCACAACAGCATTGGGGATCTGTGCTTGCCCACAGGCGGCACATCTCACGGCGCTCGTTCTCGGCAGAGGCTCTTCCGAAAAGGCAAACGTCCGGCTCCTTGTCCCACAAGGAAGGTGCCAGCCCTGAAAGCTCGTGCTGCTCTTCACTGTCCCCGTGCAGCCTATGCACAGGCACAACAGCATTGGGGATCTGTGCTTGCCCAGGATCGGTACACCTCTCGGTGTCCGTTCTCGGCATAGCATTTTTCTGAAAAGGCAAACGTCCGGCTCCTTGTCCCACAAGGAAGGTGCCAGCCCTGAAAGCTCGTGCTGCTCTTCACTGTCCCCGTGCAGCCTATGCACAGGCACAACAGCATTGGGGATCTGTGCTTGCCCAGGAACTGTACACCTTTCGGTGTCCGTTCTCGGCATAGCATTTTTCTGACAAAGGCAAACGTCCGGCTCCTTGTCCCACAAGGAAGGTGCCAGCCTTGAAAGCTCGTGCTGCTCTTCACTGTCCCCGTGCAGCCTATGCACAGGCACAACAGCATTGGGGATCTGTGCTTGCCCAGGATCGGTACACCTCTCGGTGTCCGTTCTCGGCATAGCATTTTTCTGAAAAGGCAAACGTCCGGCTCCTTGTCCCACAAGGAAGGTGCCAGCCCTGAAAGCTCTTGCTGCTCTTCACTGTCCCCGTGCAGCCTATGCACAGGCACAACAGCATTGGGGATCTGTGCTTGCCCAGGAACTGTACACCTTTCGGTGTCCGTTCTCGGCATAGCATTTTTCTGAAAAGGCAAACGTCCGGCTCCTTGTCCCACAAGGAAGGTGCCAGCCCTGAAAGCTCGTGCTGCTCTTCACTGTCCCCGTGCAGCCTATGCACAGGCACAACAGCATTGGGGATCTGTGCTTGCCCAGGATCGGTACACCTCTCGGTGTCCGTTCTCGGCATAGCATTTTTCTGAAAAGGCAAACGTCCGGCTCCTTGTCCCACAAGGAAGGTGCCAGCCCTGAAAGCTCTTGCTGCTCTTCACTGTCCCCGTGCAGCCTATGCACAGGCACAACAGCACTGGGGATCTGTGCTTGCCCACAGGCGGCACATCTCACGGCGCTCGTTCTCGGCAGAGGCTCTTCCGAAAAGGCAAACGTCCGGCTCCTTGTCCCACAAGGAAGGTGCCAGCCTTGAAAGCTCGTGCTGCTCTTCACTGTCCCCGTGCAGCCTATGCACAGGCACAACAGCATTGGGGATCTGTGCTTGCCCAGGAACTGTACAACTCTCGGTGTCCGTTCTCGGCATAGCATTTTTCTGAAAAGGCAAACGTCCGGCTCCTTGTCCCACAAGGAAGGTGCCAGCCCTGAAAGCTCGTGCTGCTCTTCACTGTCCCCGTGCAGCCTATGCACAGGCACAACAGCATTGGGGATCTGTGCTTGCCCAGGATCGGTACACCTCTCGGTGTCCGTTCTCGGCATAGCATTGTTCTGACAAATGCAAACGTCCGGCTCCTTGTCCCACAAGGAAGGTGCCAGCCCTGAAAGCTCGTGCTGCTCTTCACTGTCCCCGTGCAGCCTATGCACAGGCACAACAGCACTGGGGATCTGTGCTTGCCCACAGGCGGCACAACTCACGGCGCTCGTTCTCGGCAGAGGCTCTTCCGAAAAGGCAAACGTCCGGCTCCTTGTCCCACAAGGAAGGTGCCAGCCCTGAAAGCTCTTGCTGCTCTTCACTGTCCCCGTGCAGCCTATGCACAGGCACAACAGCATTGGGGATCTGTGCTTGCCCAGGATCGGTACAGCTCTCGGTGTCCGTTCTCGGCATAGCATTTTTCTGAAAAGGCAAACGTCCGGCTCCTTGTCCCACAAGGAAGGTGCCAGCCCTGAAAGCTCGTGCTGCTCTTCACTGTCCCCGTGCAGCCTATGCACAGGCACAACAGCATTGGGGATCTGTGCTTGCCCAGGATCGGTACAGCTCTCGGTGTCCGTTCTCGGCATAGCATTTTTCTGAAAAGGCAAACGTCCGGCTCCTTGTCCCACAAGGAAGGTGCCAGCCCTGAAAGCTCGTGCTGCTCTTCACTGTCCCCGTGCAGCCTATGCACAGGCACAACAGCATTGGGGATCTGTGCTTGCCCAGGATCGGTACACCTCTCGGTGTCCGTTCTCGGCATAGCATTTTTCTGAAAAGGCAAACGTCCGGCTCCTTGTCCCACAAGGAAGGTGCCAGCCCTGAAAGCTCTTGCTGCTCTTCACTGTCCCCGTGCAGCCTATGCACAGGCACAACAGCACTGGGGATCTGTGCTTGCCCACAGGCGGCACATCTCACGGCGCTCGTTCTCGGCAGAGGCTCTTCCGAAAAGGCAAACGTCCGGCTCCTTGTCCCACAAGGAAGGTGCCAGCCCTGAAAGCTCGTGCTGCTCTTCACTGTCCCCGTGCAGCCTATGCACAGGCACAACAGCATTGGGGATCTGTGCTTGCCCACAGGCGGCACATCTCACGGCGCTCGTTCTCGGCATAGCATTTTTCTGAAAAGGCAAACGTCCGGCTCCTTGTCCCACAAGGAAGGTGCCAGCCCTGAAAGCTCGTGCTGCTCTTCACTGTCCCCGTGCAGCCTATGCACAGGCACAACAGCATTGGGGATCTGTGCTTGCCCACAGGCGGCACATCTCACGGCGCTCGTTCTCGGCAGAGGCTCTTCCGAAAAGGCAAACGTCCGGCTCCTTGTCCCACAAGGAAGGTGCCAGCCCTGAAAGCTCTTGCTGCTCTTCACTGTCCCCGTGCAGCCTATGCACAGGCACAACAGCATTGGGGATCTGTGCTTGCCCAGGATCGGTACACCTCTCGGTGTCCGTTCTCGGCATAGCATTTTTCTGAAAAGGCAAACGTCCGGCTCCTTGTCCCACAAGGAAGGTGCCAGCCCTGAAAGCTCTTGCTGCTCTTCACTGTCCCCGTGCAGCCTATGCACAGGCACAACAGCATTGGGGATCTGTGCTTGCCCAGGATCGGTACACCTCTCGGTGTCCGTTCTCGGCATAGCATTTTTCTGAAAAGGCAAACGTCCGGCTCCTTGTCCCACAAGGAAGGTGCCAGCCCTGAAAGCTCGTGCTGCTCTTCACTGTCCCCGTGCAGCCTATCCACAGGTACAGCAGTACTGGGGATCTGTGCTTGCCCACAGGCGGCACATCTCACGGCGCTCGTTCTCGGCAGAGGCTCTTCCGAAAAGGCAAACGTCCGGCTCCTTGTCCCACAAGGAAGGTGCCAGCCCTGAAAGCTCGTGCTGCTCTTCACTGTCCCCGTGCAGCCTATGCACAGGCACAACAGCATTGGGGATCTGTGCTTGCCCAGGAACTGTACACCTCTCGGTGTCCGTTCTCGGCATAGCATTTTTCTGAAAAGGCAAACGTCCGGCTCCTTGTCCCACAAGGAAGGTGCCAGCCCTGAAAGCTCGTGCTGCTCTTCACTGTCCCCGTGCAGCCTATGCACAGGCACAACAGCATTGGGGATCTGTGCTTGCCCAGGATCGGTACAGCTCTCGGTGTCCGTTCTCGGCATAGCATTTTTCTGAAAAGGCAAACGTCCGGCTCCTTGTCCCACAAGGAAGGTGCCAGCCCTGAAAGCTCTTGCTGCTCTTCACTGTCCCCGTGCAGCCTATGCACAGGCACAACAGCATTGGGGATCTGTGCTTGCCCAGGATCGGTACACCTCTCGGTGTCCGTTCTCGGCATAGCATTTTTCTGAAAAGGCAAACGTCCGGCTCCTTGTCCCACAAGGAAGGTGCCAGCCCTGAAAGCTCGTGCTGCTCTTCACTGTCCCCGTGCAGCCTATGCACAGGCACAACAGCATTGGGGATCTGTGCTTGCCCAGGATCGGTACACCTCTCGGTGTCCGTTCTCGGCATAGCATTGTTCTGAAAAGGCAAACGTCCGGCTCCTTGTCCCACAAGGAAGGTGCCAGCCCTGAAAGCTCTTGCTGCTCTTCACTGTCCCCGTGCAGCCTATGCACAGGCACAACAGCATTGGGGATCTGTGCTTGCCCAGGAACTGTACACCTTTCGGTGTCCGTTCTCGGCATAGCATTTTTCTGAAAAGGCAAACGTCCGGCTCCTTGTCCCACAAGGAAGGTGCCAGCCCTGAAAGCTCGTGCTGCTCTTCACTGTCCCCGTGCAGCCTATGCACAGGCACAACAGCATTGGGGATCTGTGCTTGCCCAGGATCGGTACACCTCTCGGTGTCCGTTCTCGGCATAGCATTTTTCTGAAAAGGCAAACGTCCGGCTCCTTGTCCCACAAGGAAGGTGCCAGCCCTGAAAGCTCTTGCTGCTCTTCACTGTCCCCGTGCAGCCTATGCACAGGCACAACAGCACTGGGGATCTGTGCTTGCCCACAGGCGGCACATCTCACGGCGCTCGTTCTCGGCAGAGGCTCTTCCGAAAAGGCAAACGTCCGGCTCCTTGTCCCACAAGGAAGGTGCCAGCCTTGAAAGCTCGTGCTGCTCTTCACTGTCCCCGTGCAGCCTATGCACAGGCACAACAGCATTGGGGATCTGTGCTTGCCCAGGAACTGTACAACTCTCGGTGTCCGTTCTCGGCATAGCATTTTTCTGAAAAGGCAAACGTCCGGCTCCTTGTCCCACAAGGAAGGTGCCAGCCCTGAAAGCTCGTGCTGCTCTTCACTGTCCCCGTGCAGCCTATGCACAGGCACAACAGCATTGGGGATCTGTGCTTGCCCAGGATCGGTACACCTCTCGGTGTCCGTTCTCGGCATAGCATTGTTCTGACAAATGCAAACGTCCGGCTCCTTGTCCCACAAGGAAGGTGCCAGCCCTGAAAGCTCGTGCTGCTCTTCACTGTCCCCGTGCAGCCTATGCACAGGCACAACAGCACTGGGGATCTGTGCTTGCCCACAGGCGGCACAACTCACGGCGCTCGTTCTCGGCAGAGGCTCTTCCGAAAAGGCAAACGTCCGGCTCCTTGTCCCACAAGGAAGGTGCCAGCCCTGAAAGCTCTTGCTGCTCTTCACTGTCCCCGTGCAGCCTATGCACAGGCACAACAGCATTGGGGATCTGTGCTTGCCCAGGATCGGTACAGCTCTCGGTGTCCGTTCTCGGCATAGCATTTTTCTGAAAAGGCAAACGTCCGGCTCCTTGTCCCACAAGGAAGGTGCCAGCCCTGAAAGCTCGTGCTGCTCTTCACTGTCCCCGTGCAGCCTATGCACAGGCACAACAGCATTGGGGATCTGTGCTTGCCCAGGATCGGTACAGCTCTCGGTGTCCGTTCTCGGCATAGCATTTTTCTGAAAAGGCAAACGTCCGGCTCCTTGTCCCACAAGGAAGGTGCCAGCCCTGAAAGCTCGTGCTGCTCTTCACTGTCCCCGTGCAGCCTATGCACAGGCACAACAGCATTGGGGATCTGTGCTTGCCCAGGATCGGTACACCTCTCGGTGTCCGTTCTCGGCATAGCATTTTTCTGAAAAGGCAAACGTCCGGCTCCTTGTCCCACAAGGAAGGTGCCAGCCCTGAAAGCTCTTGCTGCTCTTCACTGTCCCCGTGCAGCCTATGCACAGGCACAACAGCACTGGGGATCTGTGCTTGCCCACAGGCGGCACATCTCACGGCGCTCGTTCTCGGCAGAGGCTCTTCCGAAAAGGCAAACGTCCGGCTCCTTGTCCCACAAGGAAGGTGCCAGCCCTGAAAGCTCGTGCTGCTCTTCACTGTCCCCGTGCAGCCTATGCACAGGCACAACAGCATTGGGGATCTGTGCTTGCCCACAGGCGGCACATCTCACGGCGCTCGTTCTCGGCATAGCATTTTTCTGAAAAGGCAAACGTCCGGCTCCTTGTCCCACAAGGAAGGTGCCAGCCCTGAAAGCTCGTGCTGCTCTTCACTGTCCCCGTGCAGCCTATGCACAGGCACAACAGCATTGGGGATC
This sequence comes from Buteo buteo, assembly GCF_964188355.1. Taxonomy (NCBI): domain Eukaryota; kingdom Metazoa; phylum Chordata; class Aves; order Accipitriformes; family Accipitridae; genus Buteo; species Buteo buteo. The sequence goes on from NC_134192.1 coordinate 14,054,174, forward strand.
TGTGCTTGCCCACAGGCGGCACATCTCACGGCGCTCGTTCTCGGCAGAGGCTCTTCCGAAAAGGCAAACGTCCGGCTCCTTGTCCCACAAGGAAGGTGCCAGCCCTGAAAGCTCTTGCTGCTCTTCACTGTCCCCGTGCAGCCTATGCACAGGCACAACAGCATTGGGGATCTGTGCTTGCCCAGGATCGGTACACCTCTCGGTGTCCGTTCTCGGCATAGCATTTTTCTGAAAAGGCAAACGTCCGGCTCCTTGTCCCACAAGGAAGGTGCCAGCCCTGAAAGCTCTTGCTGCTCTTCACTGTCCCCGTGCAGCCTATGCACAGGCACAACAGCATTGGGGATCTGTGCTTGCCCAGGATCGGTACACCTCTCGGTGTCCGTTCTCGGCATAGCATTTTTCTGAAAAGGCAAACGTCCGGCTCCTTGTCCCACAAGGAAGGTGCCAGCCCTGAAAGCTCGTGCTGCTCTTCACTGTCCCCGTGCAGCCTATCCACAGGTACAGCAGTACTGGGGATCTGTGCTTGCCCACAGGCGGCACATCTCACGGCGCTCGTTCTCGGCAGAGGCTCTTCCGAAAAGGCAAACGTCCGGCTCCTTGTCCCACAAGGAAGGTGCCAGCCCTGAAAGCTCGTGCTGCTCTTCACTGTCCCCGTGCAGCCTATGCACAGGCACAACAGCATTGGGGATCTGTGCTTGCCCAGGAACTGTACACCTCTCGGTGTCCGTTCTCGGCATAGCATTTTTCTGAAAAGGCAAACGTCCGGCTCCTTGTCCCACAAGGAAGGTGCCAGCCCTGAAAGCTCGTGCTGCTCTTCACTGTCCCCGTGCAGCCTATGCACAGGCACAACAGCATTGGGGATCTGTGCTTGCCCAGGATCGGTACAGCTCTCGGTGTCCGTTCTCGGCATAGCATTTTTCTGAAAAGGCAAACGTCCGGCTCCTTGTCCCACAAGGAAGGTGCCAGCCCTGAAAGCTCTTGCTGCTCTTCACTGTCCCCGTGCAGCCTATGCACAGGCACAACAGCATTGGGGATCTGTGCTTGCCCAGGATCGGTACACCTCTCGGTGTCCGTTCTCGGCATAGCATTTTTCTGAAAAGGCAAACGTCCGGCTCCTTGTCCCACAAGGAAGGTGCCAGCCCTGAAAGCTCGTGCTGCTCTTCACTGTCCCCGTGCAGCCTATGCACAGGCACAACAGCATTGGGGATCTGTGCTTGCCCAGGATCGGTACACCTCTCGGTGTCCGTTCTCGGCATAGCATTGTTCTGACAAATGCAAACGTCCGGCTCCTTGTCCCACAAGGAAGGTGCCAGCCCTGAAAGCTCGTGCTGCTCTTAGCTGTCCCCGTGCAGCCTATGCACAGGCACAACAGCACTGGGGAGCTGTGCTTGCCCACAGGCGGCACATCTCACGGCGCTCGTTCTCGGCAGAGGCTCTTCCGAAAAGGCAAACGTCCGGCTCCTTGTCCCACAAGGAAGGTGCCAGCCCTGAAAGCTCGTGCTGCTCTTCACTGTCCCCGTGCAGCCTATGCACAGGCACAACAGCATTGGGGATCTGTGCTTGCCCAGGATCGGTACACCTCTCGGTGTCTGTTCTCGGCATAGCATTTTTCTAAAAAGGCAAACGTCCGGCTCCTTGTCCCACAAGGAAGGTGCCAGCCTTGAAAGCTCGTGCTGCTCTTCACTGTCCCCGTGCAGCCTATGCACAGGCACAACAGCATTGGGGATCTGTGCTTGCCCACAGGCGGCACATCTCACGGCGCTCGTTCTCGGCATAGCATATTTCTGAAAAGGCAAACGTCCGGCTCCTTGTCCCACAAGGAAGGTGCCAGCCCTGAAAGCTCGTGCTGCTCTTCACTGTCCCCGTGCAGCCTATGCACAGGCACAACAGCATTGGGGATCTGTGCTTGCCCAGGATCGGTACACCTCTCGGTGTCCGTTCTCGGCATAGCATTTTTCTGAAAAGGCAAACGTCCGGCTCCTTGTCCCACAAGGAAGGTGCCAGCCCTGAAAGCTCTTGCTGCTCTTCACTGTCCCCGTGCAGCCTATGCACAGGCACAACAGCATTGGGGATCTGTGCTTGCCCAGGATCGGTACAGCTCTCGGTGTCCGTTCTCGGCATAGCATTTTTCTGAAAAGGCAAACGTCCGGCTCCTTGTCCCACAAGGAAGGTGCCAGCCTTGAAAGCTCGTGCTGCTCTTCACTGTCCCCGTGCAGCCTATGCACAGGCACAACAGCATTGGGGATCTGTGCTTGCCCACTGGCGGCACATCTCACGGCGCTCGTTCTCGGCAGAGGCTCTTCCGAAAAGGCAAACGTCCGGCTCCTTGTCCCACAAGGAAGGTGCCAGCCCTGAAAGCTCTTGCTGCTCTTCACTGTCCCCGTGCAGCCTATGCACAGGCACAACAGCATTGGGGATCTGTGCTTGCCCAGGAACTGTACACCTCTCGGTGTCCGTTCTCGGCATAGCATTTTTCTGAAAAGGCAAACGTCCGGCTCCTTGTCCCACAAGGAAGGTGCCAGCCCTGAAAGCTCGTGCTGCTCTTCACTGTCCCCGTGCAGCCTATGCACAGGCACAACAGCATTGGGGATCTGTGCTTGCCCAGGATCGGTACACCTCTCGGTGTCCGTTCTCGGCATAGCATTTTTCTGAAAAGTCAAACGTCCGGCTCCTTGTCCCACAAGGAAGGTGCCAGCCTTGAAAGCTCGTGCTGCTCTTCACTGTCCCCGTGCAGCCTATGCACAGGCACAACAGCATTGGGGATCTGTGCTTGCCCAGGATCGGTACACCTCTCGGTGTCCGTTCTCGGCATAGCATTTTTCTGAAAAGGCAAACGTCCGGCTCCTTGTCCCACAAGGAAGGTGCCAGCCCTGAAAGCTCGTGCTGCTCTTCACTGTCCCCGTGCAGCCTATGCACAGGCACAACAGCATTGGGGATCTGTGCTTGCCCACAGGCGGCACATCTCACGGCGCTCGTTCTCGGCAGAGGCTCTTCCGAAAAGGCAAACGTCCGGCTCCTTGTCCCACAAGGAAGGTGCCAGCCCTGAAAGCTCTTGCTGCTCTTCACTGTCCCCATGCAGCCTATGCACAGGCACAACAGCATTGGGGATCTGTGCTTGCCCAGGATCGGTACACCTCTCGGTGTCCGTTCTCGGCATAGCATTTTTCTGAAAAGGCAAACGTCCGGCTCCTTGTCCCACAAGGAAGGTGCCAGCCCTGAAAGCTCTTGCTGCTCTTCACTGTCCCCGTGCAGCCTATGCACAGGCACAACAGCATTGGGGATCTGTGCTTGCCCAGGATCGGTACACCTCTCGGTGTCCGTTCTCGGCATAGCATTTTTCTGAAAAGGCAAACGTCCGGCTCCTTGTCCCACAAGGAAGGTGCCAGCCTTGAAAGCTCGTGCTGCTCTTCACTGTCCCCGTGCAGCCTATGCACAGGCACAACAGCATTGGGGATCTGTGCTTGCCCACAGGCGGCACATCTCACGGCGCTCGTTCTCGGCAGAGGCTCTTCCGAAAAGGCAAACGTCCGGCTCCTTGTCCCACAAGGAAGGTGCCAGCCCTGAAAGCTCTTGCTGCTCTTCACTGTCCCCGTGCAGCCTATGCACAGGCACAACAGCATTGGGGATCTGTGCTTGCCCAGGAACTGTACACCTCTCGGTGTCCGTTCTCGGCATAGCATTTTTCTGAAAAGGCAAACGTCCGGCTCCTTGTCCCACAAGGAAGGTGCCAGCCCTGAAAGCTCTTGCTGCTCTTCACTGTCCCCGTGCAGCCTATGCACAGGCACAACAGCATTGGGGATCTGTGCTTGCCCAGGAACTGTACACCTCTCGGTGTCCGTTCCCGGCATAGCATTTTTCTGAAAAGGCAAACGTCCGGCTCCTTGTCCCACAAGGAAGGTGCCAGCCCTGAAAGCTCGTGCTGCTCTTCACTGTCCCCGTGCAGCCTATGCACAGGCACAACAGCATTGGGGATCTGTGCTTGCCCAGGATCGGTACACCTCTCGGTGTCCGTTCTCGGCATAGCATTTTTCTGAAAAGGCAAACGTCCGGCTCCTTGTCCCACAAGGAAGGTGCCAGGCCTGAAAGCTCTTGCTGCTCTTCACTGTCCCCGTGCAGCCTATGCACAGGCACAACAGCATTGGGGATCTGTGCTTGCCCACAGGCGGCACATCTCACGGCGCTCGTTCTCGGCAGAGGCTCTTCCGAAAAGGCAAACGTCCGGCTCCTTGTCCCACAAGGAAGGTGCCAGCCCTGAAAGCTCGTGCTGCTCTTCACTGTCCCCGTGCAGCCTATGCACAGGCACAACAGCATTGGGGATCTGTGCTTGCCCAGGATCGGTACAGCTCTCGGTGTCCGTTCTCGGCATAGCATTTTTCTGAAAAGGCAAACGTCCGGCTCCTTGTCCCACAAGGAAGGTGCCAGCCCTGAAAGCTCTTGCTGCTCTTCACTGTCCCCGTGCAGCCTATGCACAGGCACAACAGCATTGGGGATCTGTGCTTGCCCAGGATCGGTACACCTCTCGGTGTCCGTTCTCGGCATAGCATTTTTCTGAAAAGGCAAACGTCCGGCTCCTTGTCCCACAAGGAAGGTGCCAGCCTTGAAAGCTCGTGCTGCTCTTCACTGTCCCCGTGCAGCCTATGCACAGGCACAACAGCATTGGGGATCTGTGCTTGCCCAGGAACTGTACACCTCTCGGTGTCCGTTCTCGGCATAGCATTTTTCTGAAAAGGCAAACGTCCGGCTCCTTGTCCCACAAGGAAGGTGCCAGGCCTGAAAGCTCTTGCTGCTCTTCACTGTCCCCGTGCAGCCTATGCACAGGCACAACAGCATTGGGGATCTGTGCTTGCCCACAGGCGGCACATCTCACGGCGCTCGTTCTCGGCAGAGGCTCTTCCGAAAAGGCAAACGTCCGGCTCCTTGTCCCACAAGGAAGGTGCCAGCCCTGAAAGCTCGTGCTGCTCTTCACTGTCCCCGTGCAGCCTATGCACAGGCACAACAGCATTGGGGATCTGTGCTTGCCCAGGATCGGTACACCTCTCGGTGTCCGTTCTCGGCATAGCATTGTTCTGACAAATGCAAACGTCCGGCTCCTTGTCCCACAAGGAAGGTGCCAGCCCTGAAAGCTCGTGCTGCTCTTAGCTGTCCCCGTGCAGCCTATGCACAGGCACAACAGCACTGGGGAGCTGTGCTTGCCCACAGGCGGCACATGTCACGGCGCTCGTTCTCGGCAGAGGCTCTTCCGAAAAGGCAAACGTCCGGCTCCTTGTCCCACAAGGAAGGTGCCAGCCCTGAAAGCTCGTGCTGCTCTTCACTGTCCCCGTGCAGCCTATGCACAGGCACAACAGCATTGGGGATCTGTGCTTGCCCAGGATCGGTACACCTCTCGGTGTCTGTTCTCGGCATAGCATTTTTCTAAAAAGGCAAACGTCCGGCTCCTTGTCCCACAAGGAAGGTGCCAGCCTTGAAAGCTCGTGCTGCTCTTCACTGTCCCCGTGCAGCCTATGCACAGGCACAACAGCATTGGGGATCTGTGCTTGCCCAGGATCGGTACACCTCTCGGTGTCCGTTCTCGGCATAGCATTTTTCTGAAAAGGCAAACGTCCGGCTCCTTGTCCCACAAGGAAGGTGCCAGCCCTGAAAGCTCTTGCTGCTCTTCACTGTCCCCGTGCAGCCTATGCACAGGCACAACAGCATTGGGGATCTGTGCTTGCCCAGGATCGGTACAGCTCTCGGTGTCCGTTCTCGGCATAGCATTTTTCTGAAAAGGCAAACGTCCGGCTCCTTGTCCCACAAGGAAGGTGCCAGCCTTGAAAGCTCGTGCTGCTCTTCACTGTCCCCGTGCAGCCTATGCACAGGCACAACAGCATTGGGGATCTGTGCTTGCCCACTGGCGGCACATCTCACGGCGCTCGTTCTCGGCAGAGGCTCTTCCGAAAAGGCAAACGTCCGGCTCCTTGTCCCACAAGGAAGGTGCCAGCCCTGAAAGCTCTTGCTGCTCTTCACTGTCCCCGTGCAGCCTATGCACAGGCACAACAGCATTGGGGATCTGTGCTTGCCCAGGAACTGTACACCTCTCGGTGTCCGTTCTCGGCATAGCATTTTTCTGAAAAGGCAAACGTCCGGCTCCTTGTCCCACAAGGAAGGTGCCAGCCCTGAAAGCTCGTGCTGCTCTTCACTGTCCCCGTGCAGCCTATGCACAGGCACAACAGCATTGGGGATCTGTGCTTGCCCAGGATCGGTACACCTCTCGGTGTCCGTTCTCGGCATAGCATTTTTCTGAAAAGGCAAACGTCCGGCTCCTTGTCCCACAAGGAAGGTGCCAGCCTTGAAAGCTCGTGCTGCTCTTCACTGTCCCCGTGCAGCCTATGCACAGGCACAACAGCATTGGGGATCTGTGCTTGCCCACAGGCGGCACATCTCACGGCGCTCGTTCTCGGCAGAGGCTCTTCCGAAAAGGCAAACGTCCGGCTCCTTGTCCCACAAGGAAGGTGCCAGCCCTGAAAGCTCTTGCTGCTCTTCACTGTCCCCGTGCAGCCTATGCACAGGCACAACAGCATTGGGGATCTGTGCTTGCCCAGGAACTGTACACCTCTCGGTGTCCGTTCTCGGCATAGCATTTTTCTGAAAAGGCAAACGTCCGGCTCCTTGTCCCACAAGGAAGGTGCCAGCCCTGAAAGCTCTTGCTGCTCTTCACTGTCCCCGTGCAGCCTATGCACAGGCACAACAGCATTGGGGATCTGTGCTTGCCCAGGAACTGTACACCTCTCGGTGTCCGTTCCCGGCATAGCATTTTTCTGAAAAGGCAAACGTCCGGCTCCTTGTCCCACAAGGAAGGTGCCAGCCCTGAAAGCTCGTGCTGCTCTTCACTGTCCCCGTGCAGCCTATGCACAGGCACAACAGCATTGGGGATCTGTGCTTGCCCAGGATCGGTACACCTCTCGGTGTCCGTTCTCGGCATAGCATTTTTCTGAAAAGGCAAACGTCCGGCTCCTTGTCCCACAAGGAAGGTGCCAGGCCTGAAAGCTCTTGCTGCTCTTCACTGTCCCCGTGCAGCCTATGCACAGGCACAACAGCATTGGGGATCTGTGCTTGCCCACAGGCGGCACATCTCACGGCGCTCGTTCTCGGCAGAGGCTCTTCCGAAAAGGCAAACGTCCGGCTCCTTGTCCCACAAGGAAGGTGCCAGCCCTGAAAGCTCGTGCTGCTCTTCACTGTCCCCGTGCAGCCTATGCACAGGCACAACAGCATTGGGGATCTGTGCTTGCCCAGGATCGGTACACCTCTCGGTGTCCGTTCTCGGCATAGCATTTTTCTGAAAAGGCAAACGTCCGGCTCCTTGTCCCACAAGGAAGGTGCCAGCCCTGAAAGCTCTTGCTGCTCTTCACTGTCCCCGTGCAGCCTATGCACAGGCACAACAGCATTGGGGATCTGTGCTTGCCCAGGATCGGTACACCTCTCGGTGTCCGTTCTCGGCATAGCATTTTTCTGAAAAGGCAAACGTCCGGCTCCTTGTCCCACAAGGAAGGTGCCAGCCTTGAAAGCTCGTGCTGCTCTTCACTGTCCCCGTGCAGCCTATGCACAGGCACAACAGCATTGGGGATCTGTGCTTGCCCAGGAACTGTACACCTCTCGGTGTCCGTTCTCGGCATAGCATTTTTCTGAAAAGGCAAACGTCCGGCTCCTTGTCCCACAAGGAAGGTGCCAGCCCTGAAAGCTCTTGCTGCTCTTCACTGTCCCCGTGCAGCCTATGCACAGGCACAACAGCATTGGGGATCTGTGCTTGCCCACAGGCGGCACATCTCACGGCGCTCGTTCTCGGCAGAGGCTCTTCCGAAAAGGCAAACGTCCGGCTCCTTGTCCCACAAGGAAGGTGCCAGCCCTGAAAGCTCGTGCTGCTCTTCACTGTCCCCGTGCAGCCTATGCACAGGCACAACAGCATTGGGGATCTGTGCTTGCCCAGGATCGGTACACCTCTCGGTGTCCGTTCTCGGCATAGCATTGTTCTGACAAATGCAAACGTCCGGCTCCTTGTCCCACAAGGAAGGTGCCAGCCCTGAAAGCTCGTGCTGCTCTTAGCTGTCCCCGTGCAGCCTATGCACAGGCACAACAGCACTGGGGAGCTGTGCTTGCCCACAGGCGGCACATCTCACGGCGCTCGTTCTCGGCAGAGGCTCTTCCGAAAAGGCAAACGTCCGGCTCCTTGTCCCACAAGGAAGGTGCCAGCCCTGAAAGCTCGTGCTGCTCTTCACTGTCCCCGTGCAGCCTATGCACAGGCACAACAGCATTGGGGATCTGTGCTTGCCCAGGATCGGTACACCTCTCGGTGTCTGTTCTCGGCATAGCATTTTTCTAAAAAGGCAAACGTCCGGCTCCTTGTCCCACAAGGAAGGTGCCAGCCTTGAAAGCTCGTGCTGCTCTTCACTGTCCCCGTGCAGCCTATGCACAGGCACAACAGCATTGGGGATCTGTGCTTGCCCACAGGCGGCACATCTCACGGCGCTCGTTCTCGGCATAGCATATTTCTGAAAAGGCAAACGTCCGGCTCCTTGTCCCACAAGGAAGGTGCCAGCCCTGAAAGCTCGTGCTGCTCTTCACTGTCCCCGTGCAGCCTATGCACAGGCACAACAGCATTGGGGATCTGTGCTTGCCCAGGATCGGTACACCTCTCGGTGTCCGTTCTCGGCATAGCATTTTTCTGAAAAGGCAAACGTCCGGCTCCTTGTCCCACAAGGAAGGTGCCAGCCCTGAAAGCTCTTGCTGCTCTTCACTGTCCCCGTGCAGCCTATGCACAGGCACAACAGCATTGGGGATCTGTGCTTGCCCAGGATCGGTACACCTCTCGGTGTCCGTTCTCGGCATAGCATTTTTCTGAAAAGGCAAACGTCCGGCTCCTTGTCCCACAAGGAAGGTGCCAGCCTTGAAAGCTCGTGCTGCTCTTCACTGTCCCCGTGCAGCCTATGCACAGGCACAACAGCATTGGGGATCTGTGCTTGCCCACTGGCGGCACATCTCACGGCGCTCGTTCTCGGCAGAGGCTCTTCCGAAAAGGCAAACGTCCGGCTCCTTGTCCCACAAGGAAGGTGCCAGCCCTGAAAGCTCTTGCTGCTCTTCACTGTCCCCGTGCAGCCTATGCACAGGCACAACAGCATTGGGGATCTGTGCTTGCCCAGGAACTGTACACCTCTCGGTGTCCGTTCTCGGCATAGCATTTTTCTGAAAAGGCAAACGTCCGGCTCCTTGTCCCACAAGGAAGGTGCCAGCCCTGAAAGCTCGTGCTGCTCTTCACTGTCCCCGTGCAGCCTATGCACAGGCACAACAGCATTGGGGATCTGTGCTTGCCCAGGATCGGTACACCTCTCGGTGTCCGTTCTCGGCATAGCATTTTTCTGAAAAGTCAAACGTCCGGCTCCTTGTCCCACAAGGAAGGTGCCAGCCTTGAAAGCTCGTGCTGCTCTTCACTGTCCCCGTGCAGCCTATGCACAGGCACAACAGCATTGGGGATCTGTGCTTGCCCAGGAACTGTACACCTCTCGGTGTCCGTTCTCGGCATAGCATTTTTCTGAAAAGGCAAACGTCCGGCTCCTTGTCCCACAAGGAAGGTGCCAGCCCTGAAAGCTCGTGCTGCTCTTCACTGTCCCCGTGCAGCCTATGCACAGGCACAACAGCATTGGGGATCTGTGCTTGCCCACAGGCGGCACATCTCACGGCGCTCGTTCTCGGCAGAGGCTCTTCCGAAAAGGCAAACGTCCGGCTCCTTGTCCCACAAGGAAGGTGCCAGCCCTGAAAGCTCTTGCTGCTCTTCACTGTCCCCGTGCAGCCTATGCACAGGCACAACAGCATTGGGGATCTGTGCTTGCCCAGGAACTGTACACCTCTCGGTGTCCGTTCTCGGCATAGCATTTTTCTGAAAAGGCAAACGTCCGGCTCCTTGTCCCACAAGGAAGGTGCCAGCCCTGAAAGCTCTTGCTGCTCTTCACTGTCCCCGTGCAGCCTATGCACAGGCACAACAGCATTGGGGATCTGTGCTTGCCCAGGAACTGTACACCTCTCGGTGTCCGTTCCCGGCATAGCATTTTTCTGAAAAGGCAAACGTCCGGCTCCTTGTCCCACAAGGAAGGTGCCAGCCCTGAAAGCTCGTGCTGCTCTTCACTGTCCCCGTGCAGCCTATGCACAGGCACAACAGCATTGGGGATCTGTGCTTGCCCAGGATCGGTACACCTCTCGGTGTCCGTTCTCGGCATAGCATTTTTCTGAAAAGGCAAACGTCCGGCTCCTTGTCCCACAAGGAAGGTGCCAGGCCTGAAAGCTCTTGCTGCTCTTCACTGTCCCCGTGCAGCCTATGCACAGGCACAACAGCATTGGGGATCTGTGCTTGCCCACAGGCGGCACATCTCACGGCGCTCGTTCTCGGCAGAGGCTCTTCCGAAAAGGCAAACGTCCGGCTCCTTGTCCCACAAGGAAGGTGCCAGCCTTGAAAGCTCGTGCTGCTCTTCACTGTCCCCGTGCAGCCTATGCACAGGCACAACAGCATTGGGGATCTGTGCTTGCCCAGGAACTGTACACCTCTCGGTGTCCGTTCTCGGCATAGCATTTTTCTGAAAAGGCAAACGTCCGGCTCCTTGTCCCACAAGGAAGGTGCCAGGCCTGAAAGCTCTTGCTGCTCTTCACTGTCCCCGTGCAGCCTATGCACAGGCACAACAGCATTGGGGATCTGTGCTTGCCCACAGGCGGCACATCTCACGGCGCTCGTTCTCGGCAGAGGCTCTTCCGAAAAGGCAAACGTCCGGCTCCTTGTCCCACAAGGAAGGTGCCAGCCCTGAAAGCTCGTGCTGCTCTTCACTGTCCCCGTGCAGCCTATGCACAGGCACAACAGCATTGGGGATCTGTGCTTGCCCAGGATCGGTACACCTCTCGGTGTCCGTTCTCGGCATAGCATTTTTCTGAAAAGGCAAACGTCCGGCTCCTTGTCCCACAAGGAAGGTGCCAGCCCTGAAAGCTCGTGCTGCTCTTCACTGTCCCCGTGCAGCCTATGCACAGGCACAACAGCATTGGGGATCTGTGCTTGCCCAGGAACTGTACAACTCTCGGTGTCCGTTCTCGGCATAGCATTTTTCTGAAAAGGCAAACGTCCGGCTCCTTGTCCCACAAGGAAGGTGCCAGCCCTGAAAGCTCGTGCTGCTCTTCACTGTCCCCGTGCAGCCTATGCACAGGCACAACAGCATTGGGGATCTGTGCTTGCCCAGGATCGGTACACCTCTCGGTGTCCGTTCTCGGCATAGCATTTTTCTGAAAAGGCAAACGTCCGGCTCCTTGTCCCACAAGGAAGGTGCCAGCCCTGAAAGCTCTTGCTGCTCTTCACTGTCCCCATGCAGCCTATGCACAGGCACAACAGCACTGGGGATCTGTGCTTGCCCACAGGCGGCACATCTCACGGCGCTCGTTCTCGGCAGAGGCTCTTCCGAAAAGGCAAACGTCCGGCTCCTTGTCCCACAAGGAAGGTGCCAGCCTTGAAAGCTCGTGCTGCTCTTCACTGTCCCCGTGCAGCCTATGCACAGGCACAACAGCATTGGGGATCTGTGCTTGCCCAGGAACTGTACAACTCTCGGTGTCCGTTCTCGGCATAGCATTTTTCTGAAAAGGCAAACGTCCGGCTCCTTGTCCCACAAGGAAGGTGCCAGCCCTGAAAGCTCGTGCTGCTCTTCACTGTCCCTGTGCAGCCTATCCACAGGTACAGCAGTACTGGGGATCTGTGCTTGCCCACAGGCGGCACATCTCACGGCGCTCGTTCTCGGCAGAGGCTCTTCCGAAAAGGCAAACGTCCGGCTCCTTGTCCCACAAGGAAGGTGCCAGCCCTGAAAGCTCGTGCTGCTCTTCACTGTCCCCGTGCAGCCTATGCACAGGCACAACAGCATTGGGGATCTGTGCTTGCCCAGGAACTGTACACCTCTCGGTGTCCGTTCTCAGCATAGCATTTTTCTGAAAAGGCAAACGTCCGGCTCCTTGTCCCACAAGGAAGGTGCCAGCCCTGAAAGCTCGTGCTGCTCTTCACTGTCCCCGTGCAGCCTATGCACAGGCACAACAGCATTGGGGATCTGTGCTTGCCCAGGATCGGTACAGCTCTCGGTGTCTGTTCTCGGCATAGCATTTTTCTGAAAAGGCAAACGTCCGGCTCCTTGTCCCACAAGGAAGGTGCCAGCCCTGAAAGCTCGTGCTGCTCTTCACTGTCCCCGTGCAGCCTATGCACAGGCACAACAGCATTGGGGATCTGTGCTTGCCCAGGAACTGTACACCTCTCGGTGTCCGTTCTCGGCATAGCATTTTTCTGAAAAGGCAAACGTCCGGCTCCTTGTCCCACAAGGAAGGTGCCAGCCCTGAAAGCTCGTGCTGCTCTTCACTGTCCCCGTGCAGCCTATGCACAGGCACAACAGCATTGGGGATCTGTGCTTGCCCAGGATCGTTACAGCTCTCGGTGTCTGTTCTCGGCATAGCATTTTTCTGAAAAGGCAAACGTCCGGCTCCTTGTCCCACAAGGAAGGTGCCAGCCCTGAAAGCTCGTGCTGCTCTTCACTGTCCCCGTGCAGCCTATGCACAGGCACAACAGCATTGGGGATCTGTGCTTGCCCAGGATCGGTACACCTCTCGGTGTCCGTTCTCGGCATAGCATTTTTCTGAAAAGGCAAACGTCCGGCTCCTTGTCCCACAAGGAAGGTGCCAGCCCTGAAAGCTCGTGCTGCTCTTCACTGTCCCCGTGCAGCCTATGCACAGGCACAACAGCATTGGGGATCTGTGCTTGCCCAGGATCGGTACACCTCTCGGTGTCCGTTCTCGGCATAGCATTGTTCTGACAAATGCAAACGTCCGGCTCCTTGTCCCACAAGGAAGGTGCCAGCCCTGAAAGCTCGTGCTGCTCTTAGCTGTCCCCGTGCAGCCTATGCACAGGCACAACAGCACTGGGGATCTGTGCTTTCCCACAGGTGGCACATTTCACGGCGCTCGTTCTCGGCAGAGGCTCTTCCGAAAAGGCAAACGTCCGGCTCCTTGTCCCACAAGGAAGGTGCCAGCCCTGAAAGCTCGTGCTGCTCTTCACTGTCCCCGTGCAGCCTATGCACAGGCACAACAGCATTGGGGATCTGTGCTTGCCCAGGATCGGTACACCTCTCGGTGTCCGTTCTCGGCATAGCATTTTTCTAAAAAGGCAAACGTCCGGCTCCTTGTCCCACAAGGAAGGTGCCAGCCTTGAAAGCTCGTGCTGCTCTTCACTGTCCCCGTGCAGCCTATGCACAGGCACAACAGCATTGGGGATCTGTGCTTGCCCACAGGCGGCACATCTCACGGCGCTCGTTCTCGGCATAGCATATTTCTGAAAAGGCAAACGTCCGGCTCCTTCTCCCACAAGGAAGGTGCCAGCCCTGAAAGCTCGTGCTGCTCTTCACTGTCCCCGTGCAGCCTATGCACAGGCACAACAGCATTGGGGATCTGTGCTTGCCCAGGATCGGTACACCTCTCGGTGTCCGTTCTCGGCATAGCATTTTTCTGAAAAGGCAAACGTCCGGCTCCTTGTCCCACAAGGAAGGTGCCAGCCCTGAAAGCTCTTGCTGCTCTTCACTGTCCCCGTGCAGCCTATGCACAGGCACAACAGCACTGGGGAGCTGTGCTTGCCCACAGGCGGCACATCTCACGGCGCTCGTTCTCGGCAGAGGCTCTTCCGAAAAGGCAAACGTCCGGCTCCTTGTCCCACAAGGAAGGTGCCAGCCCTGAAAGCTCTTGCTGCTCTTCACTGTCCCCGTGCAGCCTATGCACAGGCACAACAGCATTGGGGATCTGTGCTTGCCCAGGATCGGTACACCTCTCGGTGTCCGTTCTCGGCATAGCATTTTTCTGAAAAGGCAAACGTCCGGCTCCTTGTCCCACAAGGAAGGTGCCAGCCTTGAAAGCTCGTGCTGCTCTTCACTGTCCCCGTGCAGCCTATGCACAGGCACAACAGCATTGGGGATCTGTGCTTGCCCAGGAACTGTACACCTCTCGGTGTCCGTTCTCGGCATAGCATTTTTCTGAAAAGGCAAACGTCCGGCTCCTTGTCCCACAAGGAAGGTGCCAGGCCTGAAAGCTCTTGCTGCTCTTCACTGTCCCCGTGCAGCCTATGCACAGGCACAACAGCATTGGGGATCTGTGCTTGCCCACAGGCGGCACATCTCACGGCGCTCGTTCTCGGCAGAGGCTCTTCCGAAAAGGCAAACGTCCGGCTCCTTGTCCCACAAGGAAGGTGCCAGCCCTGAAAGCTCTTGCTGCTCTTCACTGTCCCCGTGCAGCCTATGCACAGGCACAACAGCATTGGGGATCTGTGCTTGCCCAGGAACTGTACACCTCTCGGTGTCCGTTCTCGGCATAGCATTTTTCTGAAAAGGCAAACGTCCGGCTCCTTGTCCCACAAGGAAGGTGCCAGCCCTGAAATCTCTTGCTGCTCTTCACTGTCCCCGTGCAGCCTATGCACAGGCACAACAGCATTGGGGATCTGTGCTTGCCCAGGAACTGTACACCTCTCGGTGTCCGTTCCCGGCATAGCATTTTTCTGAAAAGGCAAACGTCCGGCTCCTTGTCCCACAAGGAAGGTGCCAGCCCTGAAAGCTCGTGCTGCTCTTCACTGTCCCCGTGCAGCCTATGCACAGGCACAACAGCATTGGGGATCTGTGCTTGCCCAGGATCGGTACACCTCTCGGTGTCCGTTCTCGGCATAGCATTTTTCTGAAAAGGCAAACGTCCGGCTCCTTGTCCCACAAGGAAGGTGCCAGCCCTGAAAGCTCTTGCTGCTCTTCACTGTCCCCGTGCAGCCTATGCACAGGCACAACAGCATTGGGGATCTGTGCTTGCCCAGGATCGGTACAGCTCTCGGTGTCCGTTCTCGGCATAGCATTTTTCTGAAAAGGCAAACGTCCGGCTCCTTGTCCCACAAGGAAGGTGCCAGCCTTGAAAGCTCGTGCTGCTCTTCACTGTCCCCGTGCAGCCTATGCACAGGCACAACAGCATTGGGGATCTGTGCTTGCCCACTGGCGGCACATCTCACGGCGCTCGTTCTCGGCAGAGGCTCTTCCGAAAAGGCAAACGTCCGGCTCCTTGTCCCACAAGGAAGGTGCCAGCCCTGAAAGCTCTTGCTGCTCTTCACTGTCCCCGTGCAGCCTATGCACAGGCACAACAGCATTGGGGATCTGTGCTTGCCCAGGAACTGTACACCTCTCGGTGTCCGTTCTCGGCATAGCATTTTTCTGAAAAGGCAAACGTCCGGCTCCTTGTCCCACAAGGAAGGTGCCAGCCCTGAAAGCTCGTGCTGCTCTTCACTGTCCCCGTGCAGCCTATGCACAGGCACAACAGCATTGGGGATCTGTGCTTGCCCAGGATCGGTACACCTCTCGGTGTCCGTTCTCGGCATAGCATTTTTCTGAAAAGTCAAACGTCCGGCTCCTTGTCCCACAAGGAAGGTGCCAGCCTTGAAAGCTCGTGCTGCTCTTCACTGTCCCCGTGCAGCCTATGCACAGGCACAACAGCATTGGGGATCTGTGCTTGCCCAGGATCGGTACACCTCTCGGTGTCCGTTCTCGGCATAGCATTTTTCTGAAAAGGCAAACGTCCGGCTCCTTGTCCCACAAGGAAGGTGCCAGCCCTGAAAGCTCGTGCTGCTCTTCACTGTCCCCGTGCAGCCTATGCACAGGCACAACAGCATTGGGGATCTGTGCTTGCCCACAGGCGGCACATCTCACGGCGCTCGTTCTCGGCAGAGGCTCTTCCGAAAAGGCAAACGTCCGGCTCCTTGTCCCACAAGGAAGGTGCCAGCCCTGAAAGCTCTTGCTGCTCTTCACTGTCCCCGTGCAGCCTATGCACAGGCACAACAGCATTGGGGATCTGTGCTTGCCCAGGATCGGTACACCTCTCGGTGTCCGTTCTCGGCATAGCATTTTTCTGAAAAGGCAAACGTCCGGCTCCTTGTCCCACAAGGAAGGTGCCAGCCCTGAAAGCTCTTGCTGCTCTTCACTGTCCCCGTGCAGCCTATGCACAGGCACAACAGCATTGGGGATCTGTGCTTGCCCAGGATCGGTACACCTCTCGGTGTCCGTTCTCGGCATAGCATTTTTCTGAAAAGGCAAACGTCCGGCTCCTTGTCCCACAAGGAAGGTGCCAGCCTTGAAAGCTCGTGCTGCTCTTCACTGTCCCCGTGCAGCCTATGCACAGGCACAACAGCATTGGGGATCTGTGCTTGCCCACAGGCGGCACATCTCACGGCGCTCGTTCTCGGCAGAGGCTCTTCCGAAAAGGCAAACGTCCGGCTCCTTGTCCCACAAGGAAGGTGCCAGCCCTGAAAGCTCTTGCTGCTCTTCACTGTCCCCGTGCAGCCTATGCACAGGCACAACAGCATTGGGGATCTGTGCTTGCCCAGGAACTGTACACCTCTCGGTGTCCGTTCTCGGCATAGCATTTTTCTGAAAAGGCAAACGTCCGGCTCCTTGTCCCACAAGGAAGGTGCCAGCCCTGAAAGCTCTTGCTGCTCTTCACTGTCCCCGTGCAGCCTATGCACAGGCACAACAGCATTGGGGATCTGTGCTTGCCCAGGAACTGTACACCTCTCGGTGTCCGTTCCCGGCATAGCATTTTTCTGAAAAGGCAAACGTCCGGCTCCTTGTCCCACAAGGAAGGTGCCAGCCCTGAAAGCTCGTGCTGCTCTTCACTGTCCCCGTGCAGCCTATGCACAGGCACAACAGCATTGGGGATCTGTGCTTGCCCAGGATCGGTACACCTCTCGGTGTCCGTTCTCGGCATAGCATTTTTCTGAAAAGGCAAACGTCCGGCTCCTTGTCCCACAAGGAAGGTGCCAGGCCTGAAAGCTCTTGCTGCTCTTCACTGTCCCCGTGCAGCCTATGCACAGGCACAACAGCATTGGGGATCTGTGCTTGCCCACAGGCGGCACATCTCACGGCGCTCGTTCTCGGCAGAGGCTCTTCCGAAAAGGCAAACGTCCGGCTCCTTGTCCCACAAGGAAGGTGCCAGCCCTGAAAGCTCGTGCTGCTCTTCACTGTCCCCGTGCAGCCTATGCACAGGCACAACAGCATTGGGGATCTGTGCTTGCCCAGGATCGGTACACCTCTCGGTGTCCGTTCTCGGCATAGCATTTTTCTGAAAAGGCAAACGTCCGGCTCCTTGTCCCACAAGGAAGGTGCCAGCCCTGAAAGCTCTTGCTGCTCTTCACTGTCCCCGTGCAGCCTATGCACAGGCACAACAGCATTGGGGATCTGTGCTTGCCCAGGATCGGTACACCTCTCGGTGTCCGTTCTCGGCATAGCATTTTTCTGAAAAGGCAAACGTCCGGCTCCTTGTCCCACAAGGAAGGTGCCAGCCTTGAAAGCTCGTGCTGCTCTTCACTGTCCCCGTGCAGCCTATGCACAGGCACAACAGCATTGGGGATCTGTGCTTGCCCAGGAACTGTACACCTCTCGGTGTCCGTTCTCGGCATAGCATTTTTCTGAAAAGGCAAACGTCCGGCTCCTTGTCCCACAAGGAAGGTGCCAGGCCTGAAAGCTCTTGCTGCTCTTCACTGTCCCCGTGCAGCCTATGCACAGGCACAACAGCATTGGGGATCTGTGCTTGCCCACAGGAGGCACATCTCACGGCGCTCGTTCTCGGCAGAGGCTCTTCCGAAAAGGCAAACGTCCGGCTCCTTGTCCCACAAGGAAGGTGCCAGCCCTGAAAGCTCGTGCTGCTCTTCACTGTCCCCGTGCAGCCTATGCACAGGCACAACAGCATTGGGGATCTGTGCTTGCCCAGGATCGGTACACCTCTCGGTGTCCGTTCTCGGCATAGCATTGTTCTGACAAATGCAAACGTCCGGCTCCTTGTCCCACAAGGAAGGTGCCAGCCCTGAAAGCTCGTGCTGCTCTTAGCTGTCCCCGTGCAGCCTATGCACAGGCACAACAGCACTGGGGAGCTGTGCTTGCCCACAGGCGGCACATCTCACGGCGCTCGTTCTCGGCAGAGGCTCTTCCGAAAAGGCAAACGTCCGGCTCCTTGTCCCACAAGGAAGGTGCCAGCCCTGAAAGCTCGTGCTGCTCTTCACTGTCCCCGTGCAGCCTATGCACAGGCACAACAGCATTGGGGATCTGTGCTTGCCCAGGATCGGTACACCTCTCGGTGTCTGTTCTCGGCATAGCATTTTTCTAAAAAGGCAAACGTCCGGCTCCTTGTCCCACAAGGAAGGTGCCAGCCTTGAAAGCTCGTGCTGCTCTTCACTGTCCCCGTGCAGCCTATGCACAGGCACAACAGCATTGGGGATCTGTGCTTGCCCACAGGCGGCACATCTCACGGCGCTCGTTCTCGGCATAGCATATTTCTGAAAAGGCAAACGTCCGGCTCCTTGTCCCACAAGGAAGGTGCCAGCCCTGAAAGCTCGTGCTGCTCTTCACTGTCCCCGTGCAGCCTATGCACAGGCACAACAGCATTGGGGATCTGTGCTTGCCCAGGATCGGTACACCTCTCGGTGTCCGTTCTCGGCATAGCATTTTTCTGAAAAGGCAAACGTCCGGCTCCTTGTCCCACAAGGAAGGTGCCAGCCCTGAAAGCTCTTGCTGCTCTTCACTGTCCCCGTGCAGCCTATGCACAGGCACAACAGCATTGGGGATCTGTGCTTGCCCAGGATCGGTACAGCTCTCGGTGTCCGTTCTCGGCATAGCATTTTTCTGAAAAGGCAAACGTCCGGCTCCTTGTCCCACAAGGAAGGTGCCAGCCTTGAAAGCTCGTGCTGCTCTTCACTGTCCCCGTGCAGCCTATGCACAGGCACAACAGCATTGGGGATCTGTGCTTGCCCACTGGCGGCACATCTCACGGCGCTCGTTCTCGGCAGAGGCTCTTCCGAAAAGGCAAACGTCCGGCTCCTTGTCCCACAAGGAAGGTGCCAGCCCTGAAAGCTCTTGCTGCTCTTCACTGTCCCCGTGCAGCCTATGCACAGGCACAACAGCATTGGGGATCTGTGCTTGCCCAGGAACTGTACAACTCTCGGTGTCCGTTCTCGGCATAGCATTTTTCTGAAAAGGCAAACGTCCGGCTCCTTGTCCCACAAGGAAGGTGCCAGCCCTGAAAGCTCGTGCTGCTCTTCACTGTCCCCGTGCAGCCTATGCACAGGCACAACAGCATTGGGGATCTGTGCTTGCCCAGGATCGGTACACCTCTCGGTGTCCGTTCTCGGCATAGCATTTTTCTGAAAAGGCAAACGTCCGGCTCCTTGTCCCACAAGGAAGGTGCCAGCCTTGAAAGCTCGTGCTGCTCTTCACTGTCCCCGTGCAGCCTATGCACAGGCACAACAGCATTGGGGATCTGTGCTTGCCCACAGGCGGCACATCTCACGGCGCTCGTTCTCGGCAGAGGCTCTTCCGAAAAGGCAAACGTCCGGCTCCTTGTCCCACAAGGAAGGTGCCAGCCCTGAAAGCTCTTGCTGCTCTTCACTGTCCCCGTGCAGCCTATGCACAGGCACAACAGCATTGGGGATCTGTGCTTGCCCAGGAACTGTACACCTCTCGGTGTCCGTTCTCGGCATAGCATTTTTCTGAAAAGGCAAACGTCCGGCTCCTTGTCCCACAAGGAAGGTGCCAGCCCTGAAAGCTCTTGCTGCTCTTCACTGTCCCCGTGCAGCCTATGCACAGGCACAACAGCATTGGGGATCTGTGCTTGCCCAGGAACTGTACACCTCTCGGTGTCCGTTCCCGGCATAGCATTTTTCTGAAAAGGCAAACGTCCGGCTCCTTGTCCCACAAGGAAGGTGCCAGCCCTGAAAGCTCGTGCTGCTCTTCACTGTCCCCGTGCAGCCTATGCACAGGCACAACAGCATTGGGGATCTGTGCTTGCCCAGGATCGGTACACCTCTCGGTGTCCGTTCTCGGCATAGCATTTTTCTGAAAAGGCAAACGTCCGGCTCCTTGTCCCACAAGGAAGGTGCCAGGCCTGAAAGCTCTTGCTGCTCTTCACTGTCCCCGTGCAGCCTATGCACAGGCACAACAGCATTGGGGATCTGTGCTTGCCCACAGGCGGCACATCTCACGGCGCTCGTTCTCGGCAGAGGCTCTTCCGAAAAGGCAAACGTCCGGCTCCTTGTCCCACAAGGAAGGTGCCAGCCCTGAAAGCTCGTGCTGCTCTTCACTGTACCCGTGCAGCCTATGCACAGGCACAACAGCATTGGGGATCTGTGCTTGCCCAGGATCGGTACACCTCTCGGTGTCCGTTCTCGGCATAGCATTTTTCTGAAAAGGCAAACGTCCGGCTCCTTGTCCCACAAGGAAGGTGCCAGCCCTGAAAGCTCTTGCTGCTCTTCACTGTCCCCGTGCAGCCTATGCACAGGCACAACAGCATTGGGGATCTGTGCTTGCCCAGGATCGGTACACCTCTCGGTGTCCGTTCTCGGCATAGCATTTTTCTGAAAAGGCAAACGTCCGGCTCCTTGTCCCACAAGGAAGGTGCCAGCCCTGAAAGCTCTTGCTGCTCTTCACTGTCCCCGTGCAGCCTATGCACAGGCACAACAGCATTGGGGATCTGTGCTTGCCCACAGGCGGCACATCTCACGGCGCTCGTTCTCGGCAGAGGCTCTTCCGAAAAGGCAAACGTCCGGCTCCTTGTCCCACAAGGAAGGTGCCAGCCCTGAAAGCTCGTGCTGCTCTTCACTGTCCCCGTGCAGCCTATGCACAGGCACAACAGCATTGGGGATCTGTGCTTGCCCAGGATCGGTACACCTCTCGGTGTCCGTTCTCGGCATAGCATTGTTCTGACAAATGCAAACGTCCGGCTCCTTGTCCCACAAGGAAGGTGCCAGCCCTGAAAGCTCGTGCTGCTCTTAGCTGTCCCCGTGCAGCCTATGCACAGGCACAACAGCACTGGGGAGCTGTGCTTGCCCACAGGCGGCACATCTCACGGCGCTCGTTCTCGGCAGAGGCTCTTCCGAAAAGGCAAACGTCCGGCTCCTTGTCCCACAAGGAAGGTGCCAGCCCTGAAAGCTCGTGCTGCTCTTCACTGTCCCCGTGCAGCCTATGCACAGGCACAACAGCATTGGGGATCTGTGCTTGCCCAGGATCGGTACACCTCTCGGTGTCTGTTCTCGGCATAGCATTTTTCTAAAAAGGCAAACGTCCGGCTCCTTGTCCCACAAGGAAGGTGCCAGCCTTGAAAGCTCGTGCTGCTCTTCACTGTCCCCGTGCAGCCTATGCACAGGCACAACAGCATTGGGGATCTGTGCTTGCCCACAGGCGGCACATCTCACGGCGCTCGTTCTCGGCATAGCATATTTCTGAAAAGGCAAACGTCCGGCTCCTTGTCCCACAAGGAAGGTGCCAGCCCTGAAAGCTCGTGCTGCTCTTCACTGTCCCCGTGCAGCCTATGCACAGGCACAACAGCATTGGGGATCTGTGCTTGCCCAGGATCGGTACACCTCTCGGTGTCCGTTCTCGGCATAGCATTTTTCTGAAAAGGCAAACGTCCGGCTCCTTGTCCCACAAGGAAGGTGCCAGCCCTGAAAGCTCTTGCTGCTCTTCACTGTCCCCGTGCAGCCTATGCACAGGCACAACAGCATTGGGGATCTGTGCTTGCCCAGGATCGGTACACCTCTCGGTGTCCGTTCTCGGCATAGCATTTTTCTGAAAAGGCAAACGTCCGGCTCCTTGTCCCACAAGGAAGGTGCCAGCCTTGAAAGCTCGTGCTGCTCTTCACTGTCCCCGTGCAGCCTATGCACAGGCACAACAGCATTGGGGATCTGTGCTTGCCCACTGGCGGCACATCTCACGGCGCTCGTTCTCGGCAGAGGCTCTTCCGAAAAGGCAAACGTCCGGCTCCTTGTCCCACAAGGAAGGTGCCAGCCCTGAAAGCTCTTGCTGCTCTTCACTGTCCCCGTGCAGCCTATGCACAGGCACAACAGCATTGGGGATCTGTGCTTGCCCAGGAACTGTACACCTCTCGGTGTCCGTTCTCGGCATAGCATTTTTCTGAAAAGGCAAACGTCCGGCTCCTTGTCCCACAAGGAAGGTGCCAGCCCTGAAAGCTCGTGCTGCTCTTCACTGTCCCCGTGCAGCCTATGCACAGGCACAACAGCATTGGGGATCTGTGCTTGCCCAGGATCGGTACACCTCTCGGTGTCCGTTCTCGGCATAGCATTTTTCTGAAAAGTCAAACGTCCGGCTCCTTGTCCCACAAGGAAGGTGCCAGCCTTGAAAGCTCGTGCTGCTCTTCACTGTCCCCGTGCAGCCTATGCACAGGCACAACAGCATTGGGGATCTGTGCTTGCCCAGGAACTGTACACCTCTCGGTGTCCGTTCTCGGCATAGCATTTTTCTGAAAAGGCAAACGTCCGGCTCCTTGTCCCACAAGGAAGGTGCCAGCCCTGAAAGCTCGTGCTGCTCTTCACTGTCCCCGTGCAGCCTATGCACAGGCACAACAGCATTGGGGATCTGTGCTTGCCCACAGGCGGCACATCTCACGGCGCTCGTTCTCGGCAGAGGCTCTTCCGAAAAGGCAAACGTCCGGCTCCTTGTCCCACAAGGAAGGTGCCAGCCCTGAAAGCTCTTGCTGCTCTTCACTGTCCCCGTGCAGCCTATGCACAGGCACAACAGCATTGGGGATCTGTGCTTGCCCAGGAACTGTACACCTCTCGGTGTCCGTTCTCGGCATAGCATTTTTCTGAAAAGGCAAACGTCCGGCTCCTTGTCCCACAAGGAAGGTGCCAGCCCTGAAAGCTCTTGCTGCTCTTCACTGTCCCCGTGCAGCCTATGCACAGGCACAACAGCATTGGGGATCTGTGCTTGCCCAGGAACTGTACACCTCTCGGTGTCCGTTCCCGGCATAGCATTTTTCTGAAAAGGCAAACGTCCGGCTCCTTGTCCCACAAGGAAGGTGCCAGCCCTGAAAGCTCGTGCTGCTCTTCACTGTCCCCGTGCAGCCTATGCACAGGCACAACAGCATTGGGGATCTGTGCTTGCCCAGGATCGGTACACCTCTCGGTGTCCGTTCTCGGCATAGCATTTTTCTGAAAAGGCAAACGTCCGGCTCCTTGTCCCACAAGGAAGGTGCCAGCCCTGAAAGCTCTTGCTGCTCTTCACTGTCCCCGTGCAGCCTATGCACAGGCACAACAGCATTGGGGATCTGTGCTTGCCCACAGGCGGCACATCTCACGGCGCTCGTTCTCGGCAGAGGCTCTTCCGAAAAGGCAAACGTCCGGCTCCTTGTCCCACAAGGAAGGTGCCAGCCCTGAAAGCTCGTGCTGCTCTTCACTGTCCCCGTGCAGCCTATGCACAGGCACAACAGCATTGGGGATCTGTGCTTGCCCAGGATCGGTACACCTCTCGGTGTCCGTTCTCGGCATAGCATTTTTCTGAAAAGGCAAACGTCCGGCTCCTTGTCCCACAAGGAAGGTGCCAGCCCTGAAAGCTCTTGCTGCTCTTCACTGTCCCCGTGCAGCCTATGCACAGGCACAACAGCATTGGGGATCTGTGCTTGCCCAGGATCGGTACACCTCTCGGTGTCCGTTCTCGGCATAGCATTTTTCTGAAAAGGCAAACGTCCGGCTCCTTGTCCCACAAGGAAGGTGCCAGCCTTGAAAGCTCGTGCTGCTCTTCACTGTCCCCGTGCAGCCTATGCACAGGCACAACAGCATTGGGGATCTGTGCTTGCCCAGGAACTGTACACCTCTCGGTGTCCGTTCTCGGCATAGCATTTTTCTGAAAAGGCAAACGTCCGGCTCCTTGTCCCACAAGGAAGGTGCCAGGCCTGAAAGCTCTTGCTGCTCTTCACTGTCCCCGTGCAGCCTATGCACAGGCACAACAGCATTGGGGATCTGTGCTTGCCCACAGGCGGCACATCTCACGGCGCTCGTTCTCGGCAGAGGCTCTTCCGAAAAGGCAAACGTCCGGCTCCTTGTCCCACAAGGAAGGTGCCAGCCCTGAAAGCTCGTGCTGCTCTTCACTGTCCCCGTGCAGCCTATGCACAGGCACAACAGCATTGGGGATCTGTGCTTGCCCAGGATCGGTACACCTCTCGGTGTCCGTTCTCGGCATAGCATTTTTCTGAAAAGGCAAACGTCCGGCTCCTTGTCCCACAAGGAAGGTGCCAGCCCTGAAAGCTCGTGCTGCTCTTCACTGTCCCCGTGCAGCCTATGCACAGGCACAACAGCATTGGGGATCTGTGCTTGCCCAGGAACTGTACAACTCTCGGTGTCCGTTCTCGGCATAGCATTTTTCTGAAAAGGCAAACGTCCGGCTCCTTGTCCCACAAGGAAGGTGCCAGCCCTGAAAGCTCGTGCTGCTCTTCACTGTCCCCGTGCAGCCTATGCACAGGCACAACAGCATTGGGGATCTGTGCTTGCCCAGGATCGGTACACCTCTCGGTGTCCGTTCTCGGCATAGCATTTTTCTGAAAAGGCAAACGTCCGGCTCCTTGTCCCACAAGGAAGGTGCCAGCCCTGAAAGCTCTTGCTGCTCTTCACTGTCCCCGTGCAGCCTATGCACAGGCACAACAGCACTGGGGATCTGTGCTTGCCCACAGGCGGCACATCTCACGGCGCTCGTTCTCGGCAGAGGCTCTTCCGAAAAGGCAAACGTCCGGCTCCTTGTCCCACAAGGAAGGTGCCAGCCTTGAAAGCTCGTGCTGCTCTTCACTGTCCCCGTGCAGCCTATGCACAGGCACAACAGCATTGGGGATCTGTGCTTGCCCAGGAACTGTACAACTCTCGGTGTCCGTTCTCGGCATAGCATTTTTCTGAAAAGGCAAACGTCCGGCTCCTTGTCCCACAAGGAAGGTGCCAGCCCTGAAAGCTCGTGCTGCTCTTCACTGTCCCTGTGCAGCCTATCCACAGGTACAGCAGTACTGGGGATCTGTGCTTGCCCACAGGCGGCACATCTCACGGCGCTCGTTCTCGGCAGAGGCTCTTCCGAAAAGGCAAACGTCCGGCTCCTTGTCCCACAAGGAAGGTGCCAGCCCTGAAAGCTCGTGCTGCTCTTCACTGTCCCCGTGCAGCCTATGCACAGGCACAACAGCATTGGGGATCTGTGCTTGCCCAGGAACTGTACACCTCTCGGTGTCCGTTCTCGGCATAGCATTTTTCTGAAAAGGCAAACGTCCGGCTCCTTGTCCCACAAGGAAGGTGCCAGCCCTGAAAGCTCGTGCTGCTCTTCACTGTCCCCGTGCAGCCTATGCACAGGCACAACAGCATTGGGGATCTGTGCTTGCCCAGGATCGGTACAGCTCTCGGTGTCTGTTCTCGGCATAGCATTTTTCTGAAAAGGCAAACGTCCGGCTCCTTGTCCCACAAGGAAGGTGCCAGCCCTGAAAGCTCGTGCTGCTCTTCACTGTCCCCGTGCAGCCTATGCACAGGCACAACAGCATTGGGGATCTGTGCTTGCCCAGGAACTGTACACCTCTCGGTGTCCGTTCTCGGCATAGCATTTTTCTGAAAAGGCAAACGTCCGGCTCCTTGTCCCACAAGGAAGGTGCCAGCCCTGAAAGCTCGTGCTGCTCTTCACTGTCCCCGTGCAGCCTATGCACAGGCACAACAGCATTGGGGATCTGTGCTTGCCCAGGATCGGTACAGCTCTCGGTGTCTGTTCTCGGCATAGCATTTTTCTGAAAAGGCAAACGTCCGGCTCCTTGTCCCACAAGGAAGGTGCCAGCCCTGAAAGCTCGTGCTGCTCTTCACTGTCCCCGTGCAGCCTATGCACAGGCACAACAGCATTGGGGATCTGTGCTTGCCCAGGATCGGTACACCTCTCGGTGTCCGTTCTCGGCATAGCATTTTTCTGAAAAGGCAAACGTCCGGCTCCTTGTCCCACAAGGAAGGTGCCAGCCCTGAAAGCTCGTGCTGCTCTTCACTGTCCCCGTGCAGCCTATGCACAGGCACAACAGCATTGGGGATCTGTGCTTGCCCAGGATCGGTACACCTCTCGGTGTCCGTTCTCGGCATAGCATTGTTCTGACAAATGCAAACGTCCGGCTCCTTGTCCCACAAGGAAGGTGCCAGCCCTGAAAGCTCGTGCTGCTCTTAGCTGTCCCCGTGCAGCCTATGCACAGGCACAACAGCACTGGGGATCTGTGCTTTCCCACAGGTGGCACATTTCACGGCGCTCGTTCTCGGCAGAGGCTCTTCCGAAAAGGCAAACGTCCGGCTCCTTGTCCCACAAGGAAGGTGCCAGCCCTGAAAGCTCGTGCTGCTCTTCACTGTCCCCGTGCAGCCTATGCACAGGCACAACAGCATTGGGGATCTGTGCTTGCCCAGGATCGGTACACCTCTCGGTGTCCGTTCTCGGCATAGCATTTTTCTAAAAAGGCAAACGTCCGGCTCCTTGTCCCACAAGGAAGGTGCCAGCCTTGAAAGCTCGTGCTGCTCTTCACTGTCCCCGTGCAGCCTATGCACAGGCACAACAGCATTGGGGATCTGTGCTTGCCCACAGGCGGCACATCTCACGGCGCTCGTTCTCGGCATAGCATATTTCTGAAAAGGCAAACGTCCGGCTCCTTCTCCCACAAGGAAGGTGCCAGCCCTGAAAGCTCGTGCTGCTCTTCACTGTCCCCGTGCAGCCTATGCACAGGCACAACAGCATTGGGGATCTGTGCTTGCCCACGATCGGTACACCTCTCGGTGTCCGTTCTCGGCATAGCATTTTTCTGAAAAGGCAAACGTCCGGCTCCTTGTCCCACAAGGAAGGTGCCAGCCCTGAAAGCTCTTGCTGCTCTTCACTGTCCCCGTGCAGCCTATGCACAGGCACAACAGCACTGGGGAGCTGTGCTTGCCCACAGGCGGCACATCTCACGGCGCTCGTTCTCGGCAGAGGCTCTTCCGAAAAGGCAAACGTCCGGCTCCTTGTCCCACAAGGAAGGTGCCAGCCCTGAAAGCTCTTGCTGCTCTTCACTGTCCCCGTGCAGCCTATGCACAGGCACAACAGCATTGGGGATCTGTGCTTGCCCAGGATCGGTACACCTCTCGGTGTCCGTTCTCGGCATAGCATTTTTCTGAAAAGGCAAACGTCCGGCTCCTTGTCCCACAAGGAAGGTGCCAGCCCTGAAAGCTCGTGCTGCTCTTCACTGTCCCCGTGCAGCCTATGCACAGGCACAACAGCATTGGGGATCTGTGCTTGCCCAGGAACTGTACACCTCTCGGTGTCCGTTCTCGGCATAGCATTTTTCTGAAAAGGCAAACGTCCGGCTCCTTGTCCCACAAGGAAGGTGCCAGGCCTGAAAGCTCTTGCTGCTCTTCACTGTCCCCGTGCAGCCTATGCACAGGCACAACAGCATTGGGGATCTGTGCTTGCCCACAGGCGGCACATCTCACGGCGCTCGTTCTCGGCAGAGGCTCTTCCGAAAAGGCAAACGTCCGGCTCCTTGTCCCACAAGGAAGGTGCCAGCCCTGAAAGCTCTTGCTGCTCTTCACTGTCCCCGTGCAGCCTATGCACAGGCACAACAGCATTGGGGATCTGTGCTTGCCCAGGAACTGTACACCTCTCGGTGTCCGTTCTCGGCATAGCATTTTTCTGAAAAGGCAAACGTCCGGCTCCTTGTCCCACAAGGAAGGTGCCAGCCCTGAAATCTCTTGCTGCTCTTCACTGTCCCCGTGCAGCCTATGCACAGGCACAACAGCATTGGGGATCTGTGCTTGCCCAGGAACTGTACACCTCTCGGTGTCCGTTCTCGGCATAGCATTTTTCTGAAAAGTCAAACGTCCGGCTCCTTGTCCCACAAGGAAGGTGCCAGCCTTGAAAGCTCGTGCTGCTCTTCACTGTCCCCGTGCAGCCTATGCACAGGCACAACAGCATTGGGGATCTGTGCTTGCCCAGGAACTGTACACCTCTCGGTGTCCGTTCTCGGCATAGCATTTTTCTGAAAAGGCAAACGTCCGGCTCCTTGTCCCACAAGGAAGGTGCCAGCCCTGAAAGCTCTTGCTGCTCTTCACTGTCCCCGTGCAGCCTATGCACAGGCACAACAGCATTGGGGATCTGTGCTTGCCCACAGGCGGCACATCTCACGGCGCTCGTTCTCGGCAGAGGCTCTTCCGAAAAGGCAAACGTCCGGCTCCTTGTCCCACAAGGAAGGTGCCAGCCCTGAAAGCTCTTGCTGCTCTTCACTGTCCCCGTGCAGCCTATGCACAGGCACAACAGCATTGGGGATCTGTGCTTGCCCAGGAACTGTACACCTCTCGGTGTCCGTTCTCGGCATAGCATTTTTCTGAAAAGGCAAACGTCCGGCTCCTTGTCCCACAAGGAAGGTGCCAGCCCTGAAAGCTCTTGCTGCTCTTCACTGTCCCCGTGCAGCCTATGCACAGGCACAACAGCATTGGGGATCTGTGCTTGCCCAGGAACTGTACACCTCTCGGTGTCCGTTCCCGGCATAGCATTTTTCTGAAAAGGCAAACGTCCGGCTCCTTGTCCCACAAGGAAGGTGCCAGCCCTGAAAGCTCGTGCTGCTCTTCACTGTCCCCGTGCAGCCTATGCACAGGCACAACAGCATTGGGGATCTGTGCTTGCCCAGGATCGGTACACCTCTCGGTGTCCGTTCTCGGCATAGCATTTTTCTGAAAAGGCAAACGTCCGGCTCCTTGTCCCACAAGGAAGGTGCCAGGCCTGAAAGCTCTTGCTGCTCTTCACTGTCCCCGTGCAGCCTATGCACAGGCACAACAGCATTGGGGATCTGTGCTTGCCCACAGGCGGCACATCTCACGGCGCTCGTTCTCGGCAGAGGCTCTTCCGAAAAGGCAAACGTCCGGCTCCTTGTCCCACAAGGAAGGTGCCAGCCCTGAAAGCTCGTGCTGCTCTTCACTGTCCCCGTGCAGCCTATGCACAGGCACAACAGCATTGGGGATCTGTGCTTGCCCAGGATCGGTACACCTCTCGGTGTCCGTTCTCGGCATAGCATTTTTCTGAAAAGGCAAACGTCC
Source organism: Buteo buteo (assembly GCF_964188355.1). Taxonomy (NCBI): domain Eukaryota; kingdom Metazoa; phylum Chordata; class Aves; order Accipitriformes; family Accipitridae; genus Buteo; species Buteo buteo. The sequence continues at coordinate 14,083,101 of NC_134192.1, forward strand.
GGCTCCTTGTCCCACAAGGAAGGTGCCAGCCCTGAAAGCTCTTGCTGCTCTTCACTGTCCCCGTGCAGCCTATGCACAGGCACAACAGCATTGGGGATCTGTGCTTGCCCAGGATCGGTACACCTCTCGGTGTCCGTTCTCGGCATAGCATTTTTCTGAAAAGGCAAACGTCCGGCTCCTTGTCCCACAAGGAAGGTGCCAGCCTTGAAAGCTCGTGCTGCTCTTCACTGTCCCCGTGCAGCCTATGCACAGGCACAACAGCATTGGGGATCTGTGCTTGCCCAGGAACTGTACACCTCTCGGTGTCCGTTCTCGGCATAGCATTTTTCTGAAAAGGCAAACGTCCGGCTCCTTGTCCCACAAGGAAGGTGCCAGGCCTGAAAGCTCTTGCTGCTCTTCACTGTCCCCGTGCAGCCTATGCACAGGCACAACAGCATTGGGGATCTGTGCTTGCCCACAGGCGGCACATCTCACGGCGCTCGTTCTCGGCAGAGGCTCTTCCGAAAAGGCAAACGTCCGGCTCCTTGTCCCACAAGGAAGGTGCCAGCCCTGAAAGCTCGTGCTGCTCTTCACTGTCCCCGTGCAGCCTATGCACAGGCACAACAGCATTGGGGATCTGTGCTTGCCCAGGATCGGTACACCTCTCGGTGTCCGTTCTCGGCATAGCATTTTTCTGAAAAGGCAAACGTCCGGCTCCTTGTCCCACAAGGAAGGTGCCAGCCCTGAAAGCTCGTGCTGCTCTTCACTGTCCCCGTGCAGCCTATGCACAGGCACAACAGCATTGGGGATCTGTGCTTGCCCAGGAACTGTACAACTCTCGGTGTCCGTTCTCGGCATAGCATTTTTCTGAAAAGGCAAACGTCCGGCTCCTTGTCCCACAAGGAAGGTGCCAGCCCTGAAAGCTCGTGCTGCTCTTCACTGTCCCCGTGCAGCCTATGCACAGGCACAACAGCATTGGGGATCTGTGCTTGCCCAGGATCGGTACACCTCTCGGTGTCCGTTCTCGGCATAGCATTTTTCTGAAAAGGCAAACGTCCGGCTCCTTGTCCCACAAGGAAGGTGCCAGCCCTGAAAGCTCTTGCTGCTCTTCACTGTCCCCGTGCAGCCTATGCACAGGCACAACAGCACTGGGGATCTGTGCTTGCCCACAGGCGGCACATCTCACGGCGCTCGTTCTCGGCAGAGGCTCTTCCGAAAAGGCAAACGTCCGGCTCCTTGTCCCACAAGGAAGGTGCCAGCCTTGAAAGCTCGTGCTGCTCTTCACTGTCCCCGTGCAGCCTATGCACAGGCACAACAGCATTGGGGATCTGTGCTTGCCCAGGAACTGTACAACTCTCGGTGTCCGTTCTCGGCATAGCATTTTTCTGAAAAGGCAAACGTCCGGCTCCTTGTCCCACAAGGAAGGTGCCAGCCCTGAAAGCTCGTGCTGCTCTTCACTGTCCCTGTGCAGCCTATCCACAGGTACAGCAGTACTGGGGATCTGTGCTTGCCCACAGGCGGCACATCTCACGGCGCTCGTTCTCGGCAGAGGCTCTTCCGAAAATGCAAACGTCCGGCTCCTTGTCCCACAAGGAAGGTGCCAGCCCTGAAAGCTCGTGCTGCTCTTCACTGTCCCCGTGCAGCCTATGCACAGGCACAACAGCATTGGGGATCTGTGCTTGCCCAGGAACTGTACACCTCTCGGTGTCCGTTCTCGGCATAGCATTTTTCTGAAAAGGCAAACGTCCGGCTCCTTGTCCCACAAGGAAGGTGCCAGCCCTGAAAGCTCGTGCTGCTCTTCACTGTCCCCGTGCAGCCTATGCACAGGCACAACAGCATTGGGGATCTGTGCTTGCCCAGGATCGGTACAGCTCTCGGTGTCTGTTCTCGGCATAGCATTTTTCTGAAAAGGCAAACGTCCGGCTCCTTGTCCCACAAGGAAGGTGCCAGCCCTGAAAGCTCGTGCTGCTCTTCACTGTCCCCGTGCAGCCTATGCACAGGCACAACAGCATTGGGGATCTGTGCTTGCCCAGGAACTGTACACCTCTCGGTGTCCGTTCTCGGCATAGCATTTTTCTGAAAAGGCAAACGTCCGGCTCCTTGTCCCACAAGGAAGGTGCCAGCCCTGAAAGCTCGTGCTGCTCTTCACTGTCCCCGTGCAGCCTATGCACAGGCACAACAGCATTGGGGATCTGTGCTTGCCCAGGATCGGTACAGCTCTCGGTGTCTGTTCTCGGCATAGCATTTTTCTGAAAAGGCAAACGTCCGGCTCCTTGTCCCACAAGGAAGGTGCCAGCCCTGAAAGCTCGTGCTGCTCTTCACTGTCCCCGTGCAGCCTATGCACAGGCACAACAGCATTGGGGATCTGTGCTTGCCCAGGATCGGTACACCTCTCGGTGTCCGTTCTCGGCATAGCATTTTTCTGAAAAGGCAAACGTCCGGCTCCTTGTCCCACAAGGAAGGTGCCAGCCCTGAAAGCTCGTGCTGCTCTTCACTGTCCCCGTGCAGCCTATGCACAGGCACAACAGCATTGGGGATCTGTGCTTGCCCAGGATCGGTACACCTCTCGGTGTCCGTTCTCGGCATAGCATTGTTCTGACAAATGCAAACGTCCGGCTCCTTGTCCCACAAGGAAGGTGCCAGCCCTGAAAGCTCGTGCTGCTCTTAGCTGTCCCCGTGCAGCCTATGCACAGGCACAACAGCACTGGGGATCTGTGCTTTCCCACAGGTGGCACATTTCACGGCGCTCGTTCTCGGCAGAGGCTCTTCCGAAAAGGCAAACGTCCGGCTCCTTGTCCCACAAGGAAGGTGCCAGCCCTGAAAGCTCGTGCTGCTCTTCACTGTCCCCGTGCAGCCTATGCACAGGCACAACAGCATTGGGGATCTGTGCTTGCCCAGGATCGGTACACCTCTCGGTGTCCGTTCTCGGCATAGCATTTTTCTAAAAAGGCAAACGTCCGGCTCCTTGTCCCACAAGGAAGGTGCCAGCCTTGAAAGCTCGTGCTGCTCTTCACTGTCCCCGTGCAGCCTATGCACAGGCACAACAGCATTGGGGATCTGTGCTTGCCCACAGGCGGCACATCTCACGGCGCTCGTTCTCGGCATAGCATATTTCTGAAAAGGCAAACGTCCGGCTCCTTCTCCCACAAGGAAGGTGCCAGCCCTGAAAGCTCGTGCTGCTCTTCACTGTCCCCGTGCAGCCTATGCACAGGCACAACAGCATTGGGGATCTGTGCTTGCCCAGGATCGGTACACCTCTCGGTGTCCGTTCTCGGCATAGCATTTTTCTGAAAAGGCAAACGTCCGGCTCCTTGTCCCACAAGGAAGGTGCCAGCCCTGAAAGCTCTTGCTGCTCTTCACTGTCCCCGTGCAGCCTATGCACAGGCACAACAGCACTGGGGAGCTGTGCTTGCCCACAGGCGGCACATCTCACGGCGCTCGTTCTCGGCAGAGGCTCTTCCGAAAAGGCAAACGTCCGGCTCCTTGTCCCACAAGGAAGGTGCCAGCCCTGAAAGCTCTTGCTGCTCTTCACTGTCCCCGTGCAGCCTATGCACAGGCACAACAGCATTGGGGATCTGTGCTTGCCCAGGATCGGTACACCTCTCGGTGTCCGTTCTCGGCATAGCATTTTTCTGAAAAGGCAAACGTCCGGCTCCTTGTCCCACAAGGAAGGTGCCAGCCCTGAAAGCTCGTGCTGCTCTTCACTGTCCCCGTGCAGCCTATGCACAGGCACAACAGCATTGGGGATCTGTGCTTGCCCAGGAACTGTACACCTCTCGGTGTCCGTTCTCGGCATAGCATTTTTCTGAAAAGGCAAACGTCCGGCTCCTTGTCCCACAAGGAAGGTGCCAGGCCTGAAAGCTCTTGCTGCTCTTCACTGTCCCCGTGCAGCCTATGCACAGGCACAACAGCATTGGGGATCTGTGCTTGCCCACAGGCGGCACATCTCACGGCGCTCGTTCTCGGCAGAGGCTCTTCCGAAAAGGCAAACGTCCGGCTCCTTGTCCCACAAGGAAGGTGCCAGCCCTGAAAGCTCTTGCTGCTCTTCACTGTCCCCGTGCAGCCTATGCACAGGCACAACAGCATTGGGGATCTGTGCTTGCCCAGGAACTGTACACCTCTCGGTGTCCGTTCTCGGCATAGCATTTTTCTGAAAAGGCAAACGTCCGGCTCCTTGTCCCACAAGGAAGGTGCCAGCCCTGAAATCTCTTGCTGCTCTTCACTGTCCCCGTGCAGCCTATGCACAGGCACAACAGCATTGGGGATCTGTGCTTGCCCAGGAACTGTACACCTCTCGGTGTCCGTTCCCGGCATAGCATTTTTCTGAAAAGGCAAACGTCCGGCTCCTTGTCCCACAAGGAAGGTGCCAGCCCTGAAAGCTCGTGCTGCTCTTCACTGTCCCCGTGCAGCCTATGCACAGGCACAACAGCATTGGGGATCTGTGCTTGCCCAGGATCGGTACACCTCTCGGTGTCCGTTCTCGGCATAGCATTGTTCTGACAAAGTCAAACGTCCGGCTCCTTGTCCCACAAGGAAGGTGCCAGCCCTGAAAGCTCTTGCTGCTCTTCACTGTCCCCGTGCAGCCTATGCACAGGCACAACAGCACTGGGGATCTGTGCTTGCCCACAGGCGGCACATCTCACGGCGCTCGTTCTCAGCAGAGGCTCTTCCGAAAAGGCAAACGTCCGGCTCCTTGTCCCACAAGGAAGGTGCCAGCCTTGAAAGCTCGTGCTGCTCTTCACTGTCCCCGTGCAGCCTATGCACAGGCACAACAGCATTGGGGATCTGTGCTTGCCCAGGATCGGTACACCTCTCGGTGTCCGTTCTCGGCATAGCATTTTTCTGACAAAGTCAAACGTCCGGCTCCTTGTCCCACAAGGAAGGTGCCAGCCCTGAAAGCTCTTGCTGCTATTCACTGTCCCCGTGCAGCCTATGCACAGGCACAACAGCATTGGGGATCTGTGCTTGCCCAGGAACTGTACACCTCTCGGTGTCCGTTCTCGGCATAGCATTTTTCTGAAAAGGCAAACGTCCGGCTCCTTGTCCCACAAGGAAGGTGCCAGGCCTGAAAGCTCTTGCTGCTCTTCACTGTCCCCGTGCAGCCTATGCACAGGCACAACAGCATTGGGGATCTGTGCTTGCCCACAGGCGGCACATCTGACGGCGCTCGTTCTCGGCAGAGGCTCTTCCGAAAAGGCAAACGTCCGGCTCCTTGTCCCACAAGGAAGGTGCCAGCCCTGAAAGCTCGTGCTGCTCTTCACTGTCCCCGTGCAGCCTATGCACAGGCACAACAGCATTGGGGATCTGTGCTTGCCCAGGATCGGTACACCTCTCGGTGTCCGTTCTCGGCATAGCATTTTTCTGAAAAGGCAAACGTCCGGCTCCTTGTCCCACAAGGAAGGTGCCAGCCTTGAAAGCTCGTGCTGCTCTTCACTGTCCCCGTGCAGCCTATGCACAGGCACAACAGCATTGGGGATCTGTGCTTGCCCAGGAACTGTACACCTCTCGGTGTCCGTTCTCGGCATAGCATTTTTCTGAAAAGGCAAACGTCCGGCTCCTTGTCCCACAAGGAAGGTGCCAGGCCTGAAAGCTCTTGCTGCTCTTCACTGTCCCCGTGCAGCCTATGCACAGGCACAACAGCTTTGGGGATCTGTGCTTTCCCACAGGCGGCACATCTCACGGCGCTCGTTCTCGGCAGAGGCTCTTCCGAAAAGGCAAACGTCCGGCTCCTTGTCCCACAAGGAAGGTGCCAGCCCTGAAAGCTCGTGCTGCTCTTCACTGTCCCCGTGCAGCCTATGCACAGGCACAACAGCATTGGGGATCTGTGCTTGCCCAGGATCGGTACACCTCTCGGTGTCCGTTCTCGGCATAGCATTTTTCTGAAAAGGCAAACGTCCGGCTCCTTGTCCCACAAGGAAGGTGCCAGCCCTGAAAGCTCGTGCTGCTCTTCACTGTCCCCGTGCAGCCTATGCACAGGGACAACAGCATTGGGGATATGTGCTTGCCCAGGAACTGTACACCTTTCGGTGTCCGTTCTCGGCATAGCATTTTTCTGACAAAGGCAAACGTCCGGCTCCTTGTCCCACAAGGAAGGTGCCAGCCTTGAAAGCTCGTGCTGCTCTTCACTGTCCCCGTGCAGCCTATGCACAGGCACAACAGCATTGGGGATCTGTGCTTGCCCAGGATCGGTACAGCTCTCGGTGTCCGTTCTCGGCATAGCATTTTTCTGAAAAGGCAAACGTCCGGCTCCTTGTCCCACAAGGAAGGTGCCAGCCCTGAAAGCTCTTGCTGCTCTTCACTGTCCCCGTGCAGCCTATGCACAGGCACAACAGCATTGGGGATCTGTGCTTGCCCAGGAACTGTACACCTTTCGGTGTCCGTTCTCGGCATAGCATTTTTCTGAAAAGGCAAACGTCCGGCTCCTTGTCCCACAAGGAAGGTGCCAGCCCTGAAAGCTCGTGCTGCTCTTCACTGTCCCCGTGCAGCCTATGCACAGGCACAACAGCATTGGGGATCTGTGCTTGCCCAGGAACTGTACAACTCTCGGTGTCCGTTCTCGGCATAGCATTTTTCTGAAAAGGCAAACGTCCGGCTCCTTGTCCCACAAGGAAGGTGCCAGCCCTGAAAGCTCTTGCTGCTCTTCACTGTCCCCGTGCAGCCTATGCACAGGCACAACAGCATTGGGGATCTGTGCTTGCCCAGGAACTGTACACCTCTCGGTGTCCGTTCTCGGCATAGCATTTTTCTGACAAAGGCAAACGTCCGGCTCCTTGTCCCACAAGGAAGGTGCCAGCCCTGAAAGCTCGTGCTGCTCTTCACTGTCCCCGTGCAGCCTATGCACAGGCACAACAGCATTGGGGATCTGTGCTTGCCCAGGATCGGTACACCTCTCGGTGTCCGTTCTCGGCACAGCATTTTTCTGAAAAGGCAAACGTCCGGCTCCTTGTCCCACAAGGAAGGTGCCAGCCCTGAAAGCTCGTGCTGCTCTTCACTGTCCCCGTGCAGCCTATGCACAGGCACAACAGCATTGGGGATCTGTGCTTGCCCAGGATCGGTACACCTCTCGGTGTCCGTTCTCGGCATAGCATTTTTCTGAAAAGGCAAACGTCCGGCTCCTTGTCCCACAAGGAAGGTGCCAGCCCTGAAAGCTCGTGCTGCTCTTCACTGTCCCCGTGCAGCCTATGCACAGGCACAACAGCATTGGGGATCTGTGCTTGCCCACAGGCGGCACATCTCACGGCGCTCGTTCTCGGCAGAGGCTCTTCCGAAAAGGCAAACGTCCGGCTCCTTGTCCCACAAGGAAGGTGCCAGCCCTGAAAGCTCGTGCTGCTCTTCACTGTCCCCGTGCAGCCTATGCACAGGCACAACAGCATTGGGGATCTGTGCTTGCCCAGGATCGGTACACCTCTCGGTGTCCGTTCTCGGCATAGCATTTTTCTGAAAAGGCAAACGTCCGGCTCCTTGTCCCACAAGGAAGGTGCCAGCCCTGAAAGCTCTTGCTGCTCTTCACTGTCCCCGTGCAGCCTATGCACAGGCACAACAGCATTGGGGATCTGTGCTTGCCCAGGAACTGTACACCTCTCGGTGTCCGTTCTCGGCATAGCATTTTTCTGAAAAGGCAAACGTCCGGCTCCTTGTCCCACAAGGAAGGTGCCAGCCCTGAAAGCTCGTGCTGCTCTTCACTGTCCCCGTGCAGCCTATGCACAGGCACAACAGCATTGGGGATCTGTGCTTGCCCACAGGCGGCACATCTCACGGCGCTCGTTCTCGGCAGAGGCTCTTCCGAAAAGGCAAACGTCCGGCTCCTTGTCCCACAAGGAAGGTGCCAGCCCTGAAAGCTCTTGCTGCTCTTCACTGTCCCCGTGCAGCCTATGCACAGGCACAACAGCATTGGGGATCTGTGCTTGCCCAGGAACTGTACACCTCTCGGTGTCCGTTCTCGGCATAGCATTTTTCTGAAAAGGCAAACGTCCGGCTCCTTGTCCCACAAGGAAGGTGCCAGCCCTGAAAGCTCGTGCTGCTCTTCACTGTCCCCGTGCAGCCTATGCACAGGCACAACAGCATTGGGGATCTGTGCTTGCCCAGGAACTGTACACCTCTCGGTGTCCGTTCTCGGCATAGCATTTTTCTGACAAAGGCAAACGTCCGGCTCCTTGTCCCACAAGGAAGGTGCCAGCCCTGAAAGCTCGTGCTGCTCTTCACTGTCCCCGTGCAGCCTATGCACAGGCACAACAGCATTGGGGATCTGTGCTTGCCCAGGATCGGTACACCTCTCGGTGTCCGTTCTCGGCATAGCATTGTTCTGACAAATGCAAACGTCCGGCTCCTTGTCCCACAAGGAAGGTGCCAGCCCTGAAAGCTCTTGCTGCTCTTCACTGTCCCCGTGCAGCCTATGCACAGGCACAACAGCACTGGGGATCTGTGCTTGCCCACAGGCGGCACATCTCACGGCGCTCGTTCTCGGCAGAGGCTCTTCCGAAAAGGCAAACGTCCGGCTCCTTGTCCCACAAGGAAGGTGCCAGCCTTGAAAGCTCGTGCTGCTCTTCACTGTCCCCGTGCAGCCTATGCACAGGCACAACAGCATTGGGGATCTGTGCTTGCCCAGGATCGGTACACCTCTCGGTGTCCGTTCTCGGCATAGCATTTTTCTGACAAAGTCAAACGTCCGGCTCCTTGTCCCACAAGGAAGGTGCCAGCCCTGAAAGCTCTTGCTGCTCTTCACTGTCCCCATGCAGCCTATGCACAGGCACAACAGCATTGGGGATCTGTGCTTGCCCAGGAACTGTACACCTCTCGGTGTCCGTTCTCGGCATAGCATTTTTCTGAAAAGGCAAACGTCCGGCTCCTTGTCCCACAAGGAAGGTGCCAGCCCTGAAAGCTCTTGCTGCTCTTCACTGTCCCCGTGCAGCCTATGCACAGGCACAACAGCATTGGGGATCTGTGCTTGCCCACAGGCGGCACATCTCACGGCGCTCGTTCTCGGCAGAGGCTCTTCCGAAAAGGCAAACGTCCGGCTCCTTGTCCCACAAGGAAGGTGCCAGCCCTGAAAGCTCGTGCTGCTCTTCACTGTACCCGTGCAGCCTATGCACAGGCACAACAGCATTGGGGATCTGTGCTTGCCCAGGATCGGTACACCTCTCGGTGTCCGTTCTCGGCATAGCATTTTTCTGAAAAGGCAAACGTCCGGCTCCTTGTCCCACAAGGAAGGTGCCAGCCCTGAAAGCTCTTGCTGCTCTTCACTGTCCCCGTGCAGCCTATGCACAGGCACAACAGCATTGGGGATCTGTGCTTGCCCAGGAACTGTACACCTCTCGGTGTCCGTTCTCGGCATAGCATTTTTCTGAAAAGGCAAACGTCCGGCTCCTTGTCCCACAAGGAAGGTGCCAGCCCTGAAAGCTCGTGCTGCTCTTCACTGTCCCCGTGCAGCCTATGCACAGGCACAACAGCATTGGGGATCTGTGCTTGCCCACAGGCGGCACATCTCACGGCGCTCGTTCTCGGCAGAGGCTCTTCCGAAAAGGCAAACGTCCGGCTCCTTGTCCCACAAGGAAGGTGCCAGCCCTGAAAGCTCGTGCTGCTCTTCACTGTCCCCGTGCAGCCTATGCACAGGCACAACAGCATTGGGGATCTGTGCTTGCCCAGGATCGGTACACCTCTCGGTGTCCGTTCTCGGCATAGCATTTTTCTGAAAAGGCAAACGTCCGGCTCCTTGTCCCACAAGGAAGGTGCCAGCCCTGAAAGCTCTTGCTGCTCTTCACTGTCCCCGTGCAGCCTATGCACAGGCACAACAGCATTGGGGATCTGTGCTTGCCCAGGAACTGTACACCTTTCGGTGTCCGTTCTCGGCATAGCATTTTTCTGAAAAGGCAAACGTCCGGCTCCTTGTCCCACAAGGAAGGTGCCAGCCTTGAAAGCTCGTGCTGCTCTTCACTGTCCCCGTGCAGCCTATGCACAGGCACAACAGCATTGGGGATCTGTGCTTGCCCAGGATCGGTACACCTCTCGGTGTCCGTTCTCGGCATAGCATTTTTCTGAAAAGGCAAACGTCCGGCTCCTTGTCCCACAAGGAAGGTGCCAGCCCTGAAAGCTCTTGCTGCTCTTCACTGTCCCCGTGCAGCCTATGCACAGGCACAACAGCACTGGGGATCTGTGCTTGCCCACAGGCGGCACATCTCACGGCGCTCGTTCTCGGCAGAGGCTCTTCCGAAAAGGCAAACGTCCGGCTCCTTGTCCCACAAGGAAGGTGCCAGCCTTGAAAGCTCGTGCTGCTCTTCACTGTCCCCGTGCAGCCTATGCACAGGCACAACAGCATTGGGGATCTGTGCTTGCCCAGGAACTGTACAACTCTCGGTGTCCGTTCTCGGCATAGCATTTTTCTGAAAAGGCAAACGTCCGGCTCCTTGTCCCACAAGGAAGGTGCCAGCCCTGAAAGCTCTTGCTGCTCTTCACTGTCCCCGTGCAGCCTATGCACAGGCACAACAGCATTGGGGATCTGTGCTTGCCCAGGAACTGTACACCTCTCGGTGTCCGTTCTCGGCATAGCATTTTTCTGACAAAGGCAAACGTCCGGCTCCTTGTCCCACAAGGAAGGTGCCAGCCCTGAAAGCTCGTGCTGCTCTTCACTGTCCCCGTGCAGCCTATGCACAGGCACAACAGCATTGGGGATCTGTGCTTGCCCAGGATCGGTACACCTCTCGGTGTCCGTTCTCGGCATAGCATTTTTCTGAAAAGGCAAACGTCCGGCTCCTTGTCCCACAAGGAAGGTGCCAGCCCTGAAAGCTCGTGCTGCTCTTCACTGTCCCCGTGCAGCCTATGCACAGGCACAACAGCATTGGGGATCTGTGCTTGCCCAGGATCGGTACACCTCTCGGTGTCCGTTCTCGGCATAGCATTTTTCTGAAAAGGCAAACGTCCGGCTCCTTGTCCCACAAGGAAGGTGCCAGCCCTGAAAGCTCATGCTGCTCTTCACTGTCCCCGTGCAGCCTATGCACAGGCACAACAGCATTGGGGATCTGTGCTTGCCCACAGGCGGCACATCTCACGGCGCTCGTTCTCGGCAGAGGCTCTTCCGAAAAGGCAAACGTCCGGCTCCTTGTCCCACAAGGAAGGTGCCAGCCCTGAAAGCTCGTGCTGCTCTTCACTGTCCCCGTGCAGCCTATGCACAGGCACAACAGCATTGGGGATCTGTGCTTGCCCAGGATCGGTACACCTCTCGGTGTCCGTTCTCGGCATAGCATTTTTCTGAAAAGGCAAACGTCCGGCTCCTTGTCCCACAAGGAAGGTGCCAGCCCTGAAAGCTCTTGCTGCTCTTCACTGTCCCCGTGCAGCCTATGCACAGGCACAACAGCATTGGGGATCTGTGCTTGCCCAGGATCGGTACACCTCTCGGTGTCCGTTCTCGGCATAGCATTTTTCTGAAAAGGCAAACGTCCGGCTCCTTGTCCCACAAGGAAGGTGCCAGCCCTGAAAGCTCGTGCTGCTCTTCACTGTCCCCGTGCAGCCTATGCACAGGCACAACAGCATTGGGGATCTGTGCTTGCCCAGGATCGGTACAGCTCTCGGTGTCCGTTCTCGGCATAGCATTTTTCTGACAAAGGCAAACGTCCGGCTCCTTGTCCCACAAGGAAGGTGCCAGCCCTGAAAGCTCGTGCTGCTCTTCACTGTCCCCGTGCAGCCTATGCACAGGCACAACAGCATTGGGGATCTGTGCTTGCCCAGGATCGGTACACCTCTCGGTGTCCGTTCTCGGCATAGCATTTTTCTGAAAAGGCAAACGTCCGGCTCCTTGTCCCACAAGGAAGGTGCCAGCCCTGAAAGCTCGTGCTGCTCTTCACTGTCCCCGTGCAGCCTATGCACAGGCACAACAGCATTGGGGATCTGTGCTTGCCCAGGATCGGTACAGCTCTCGGTGTCCGTTCTCGGCATAGCATTGTTCTGACAAATGCAAACGTCCGGCTCCTTGTCCCACAAGGAAGGTGCCAGCCCTGAAAGCTCTTGCTGCTCTTCACTGTCCCCGTGCAGCCTATGCACAGGCACAACAGCACTGGGGATCTGTGCTTGCCCACAGGCGGCACATCCCACGGCGCTCGTTCTCGGCAGAGGCTCTTCCGAAAAGGCAAACGTCCGGCTCCTTGTCCCACAAGGAAGGTGCCAGCCCTGAAAGCTCGTGCTGCTCTTCACTGTCCCCGTGCAGCCTATGCACAGGCACAACAGCATTGGGGATCTGTGCTTGCCCAGGATCGGTACACCTCTCGGAGTCCGTTCTCGGCATAGCATTTTTCTGAAAAGGCAAACGTCCGGCTCCTTGTCCCACAAGGAAGGTGCCAGCCCTGAAAGCTCTTGCTGCTCTTCACTGTCCCCGTGCAGCCTATGCACAGGCACAACAGCATTGGGGATCTGTGCTTGCCCAGGAACTGTACAACTCTCGGTGTCCGTTCTCGGCATAGCATTTTTCTGAAAAGGCAAACGTCCGGCTCCTTGTCCCACAAGGAAGGTGCCAGCCCTGAAAGCTCGTGCTGCTCTTCACTGTCCCCGTGCAGCCTATGCACAGGCACAACAGCATTGGGGATCTGTGCTTGCCCAGGAACTGTACACCTCTCGGTGTCCGTTCTCGGCATAGCATTTTTCTGACAAAGGCAAACGTCCGGCTCCTTGTCCCACAAGGAAGGTGCCAGCCCTGAAAGCTCGTGCTGCTCTTCACTGTCCCCGTGCAGCCTATGCACAGGCACAACAGCATTGGGGATCTGTGCTTGCCCAGGATCGGTACACCTCTCGGTGTCCGTTCTCGGCATAGCATTTTTCTGAAAAGGCAAACGTCCGGCTCCTTGTCCCACAAGGAAGGTGCCAGCCCTGAAAGCTCTTGCTGCTCTTCACTGTCCCCGTGCAGCCTATGCACAGGCACAACAGCATTGGGGATCTGTGCTTGCCCACAGGCGGCACATCTCACGGCGCTCGTTCTCGGCAGAGGCTCTTCCGAAAAGGCAAACGTCCGGCTCCTTGTCCCACAAGGAAGGTGCCAGCCCTGAAAGCTCGTGCTGCTCTTCACTGTCCCCGTGCAGCCTATGCACAGGCACAACAGCATTGGGGATCTGTGCTTGCCCAGGATCGGTACACCTCTCGGTGTCCGTTCTCGGCATAGCATTTTTCTGAAAAGGCAAACGTCCGGCTCCTTGTCCCACAAGGAAGGTGCCAGCCCTGAAAGCTCTTGCTGCTCTTCACTGTCCCCGTGCAGCCTATGCACAGGCACAACAGCATTGGGGATCTGTGCTTGCCCAGGATCGGTACACCTCTCGGTGTCCGTTCTCGGCATAGCATTTTTCTGAAAAGGCAAACGTCCGGCTCCTTGTCCCACAAGGAAGGTGCCAGCCCTGAAAGCTCTTGCTGCTCTTCACTGTCCCCGTGCAGCCTATGCACAGGCACAACAGCATTGGGGATCTGTGCTTGCCCAGGATCGGTACAGCTCTCGGTGTCCGTTCTCGGCATAGCATTTTTCTGAAAAGGCAAACGTCCGGCTCCTTGTCCCACAAGGAAGGTGCCAGCCCTGAAAGCTCGTGCTGCTCTTCACTGTCCCCGTGCAGCCTATGCACAGGCACAACAGCATTGGGGATCTGTGCTTGCCCAGGATCGGTACACCTCTCGGTGTCCGTTCTCGGCATAGCATTTTTCTGAAAAGGCAAACGTCCGGCTCCTTGTCCCACAAGGAAGGTGCCAGCCCTGAAAGCTCGTGCTGCTCTTCACTGTCCCCGTGCAGCCTATGCACAGGCACAACAGCATTGGGGATCTGTGCTTGCCCAGGATCGGTACAGCTCTCGGTGTCCGTTCTCGGCATAGCATTGTTCTGACAAATGCAAACGTCCGGCTCCTTGTCCCACAAGGAAGGTGCCAGCCCTGAAAGCTCTTGCTGCTCTTCACTGTCCCCGTGCAGCCTATGCACAGGCACAACAGCATTGGGGATCTGTGCTTGCCCACAGGCGGCACATCTCACGGCGCTCGTTCTCGGCAGAGGCTCTTCCGAAAAGGCAAACGTCCGGCTCCTTGTCCCACAAGGAAGGTGCCAGCCCTGAAAGCTCTTGCTGCTCTTCACTGTCCCCGTGCAGCCTATGCACAGGCACAACAGCATTGGGGATCTGTGCTTGCCCAGGATCGGTACACCTCTCGGTGTCCGTTCTCGGCATAGCATTTTTCTGAAAAGGCAAACGTCCAGCTCCTTGTCCCACAAGGAAGGTGCCAGCCTTGAAAGCTCGTGCTGCTCTTCACTGTCCCCGTGCAGCCTATGCACAGGCACAACAGCATTGGGGATCTGTGCTTGCCCAGGAACTGTACACCTCTCGGTGTCCGTTCTCGGCATAGCATTTTTCTGAAAAGGCAAACGTCCGGCTCCTTGTCCCACAAGGAAGGTGCCAGCCCTGAAAGCTCTTGCTGCTCTTCACTGTCCCCGTGCAGCCTATGCACAGGCACAACAGCATTGGGGATCTGTGCTTGCCCAGGAACTGTACACCTCTCGGTGTCCGTTCCCGGCATAGCATTTTTCTGAAAAGGCAAACGTCCGGCTCCTTGTCCCACAAGGAAGGTGCCAGCCCTGAAAGCTCTTGCTGCTCTTCACTGTCCCCGTGCAGCCTATGCACAGGCACAACAGCATTGGGGATCTGTGCTTGCCCAGGATCGGTACACCTCTCGGTGTCCGTTCTCGGCATAGCATTTTTCTGAAAAGGCAAACGTCCGGCTCCTTGTCCCACAAGGAAGGTGCCAGCCTTGAAAGCTCGTGCTGCTCTTCACTGTCCCCGTGCAGCCTATGCACAGGCACAACAGCATTGGGGATCTGTGCTTGCCCAGGAACTGTACACCTCTCGGTGTCCGTTCTCGGCATAGCATTTTTCTGAAAAGGCAAACGTCCGGCTCCTTGTCCCACAAGGAAGGTGCCAGCCCTGAAAGCTCTTGCTGCTCTTCACTGTCCCCGTGCAGCCTATGCACAGGCACAACAGCATTGGGGATCTGTGCTTGCCCACAGGCGGCACATCTCACGGCGCTCGTTCTCGGCAGAGGCTCTTCCGAAAAGGCAAACGTCCGGCTCCTTGTCCCACAAGGAAGGTGCCAGCCCTGAAAGCTCGTGCTGCTCTTCACTGTCCCCGTGCAGCCTATGCACAGGCACAACAGCATTGGGGATCTGTGCTTGCCCAGGATCGGTACACCTCTCGGTGTCCGTTCTCGGCATAGCATTTTTCTGAAAAGGCAAACGTCCGGCTCCTTGTCCCACAAGGAAGGTGCCAGCCCTGAAAGCTCTTGCTGCTCTTCACTGTCCCTGTGCAGCCTATGCACAGGCACAACAGCATTGGGGATCTGTGCTTGCCCAGGATCGGTACACCTCTCGGTGTCCGTTCTCGGCATAGCATTTTTCTGAAAAGGCAAACGTCCGGCTCCTTGTCCCACAAGGAAGGTGCCAGCCCTGAAAGCTCTTGCTGCTCTTCACTGTCCCCGTGCAGCCTATGCACAGGCACAACAGCATTGGGGATCTGTGCTTGCCCACAGGCGGCACATCTCACGGCGCTCGTTCTCGGCAGAGGCTCTTCCGAAAAGGCAAACGTCCGGCTCCTTGTCCCACAAGGAAGGTGCCAGCCCTGAAAGCTCTTGCTGCTCTTCACTGTCCCCGTGCAGCCTATGCACAGGCACAACAGCATTGGGGATCTGTGCTTGCCCAGGATCGGTACACCTCTCGGTGTCCGTTCTCGGCATAGCATTTTTCTGAAAAGGCAAACGTCCGGCTCCTTGTCCCACAAGGAAGGTGCCAGCCTTGAAAGCTCGTGCTGCTCTTCACTGTCCCCGTGCAGCCTATGCACAGGCACAACAGCATTGGGGATCTGTGCTTGCCCAGGAACTGTACACCTCTCGGTGTCCGTTCTCGGCATAGCATTTTTCTGAAAAGGCAAACGTCCGGCTCCTTGTCCCACAAGGAAGGTGCCAGCCCTGAAAGCTCTTGCTGCTCTTCACTGTCCCCGTGCAGCCTATGCACAGGCACAACAGCATTGGGGATCTGTGCTTGCCCAGGATCGGTACACCTCTCGGTGTCCGTTCTCGGCATAGCATTGTTCTGAAAAGGCAAACGTCCGGCTCCTTGTCCCACAAGGAAGGTGCCAGCCCTGAAAGCTCTTGCTGCTCTTCACTGTCCCCGTGCAGCCTATGCACAGGCACAACAGCATTGGGGATCTGTGCTTGCCCAGGAACTGTACACCTCTCGGTGTCCGTTCTCGGCATAGCATTTTTCTGACAAAGGCAAACGTCCGGCTCCTTGTCCCACAAGGAAGGTGCCAGCCCTGAAAGCTCGTGCTGCTCTTCACTGTCCCCGTGCAGCCTATGCACAGGCACAACAGCATTGGGGATCTGTGCTTGCCCAGGAACTGTACACCTCTCGGTGTCCGTTCTCGGCATAGCATTTTTCTGAAAAGGCAAACGTCCGGCTCCTTGTCCCACAAGGAAGGTGCCAGCCCTGAAAGCTCGTGCTGCTCTTCACTGTCCCCGTGCAGCCTATGCACAGGCACAACAGCACTGGGGATCTGTGCTTGCCCACAGGCGGCACATCTCACGGCGCTCGTTCTCGGCAGAGGCTCTTCCGAAAAGGCAAACGTCCGGCTCCTTGTCCCACAAGGAAGGTGCCAGCCTTGAAAGCTCGTGCTGCTCTTCACTGTCCCCGTGCAGCCTATGCACAGGCACAACAGCATTGGGGATCTGTGCTTGCCCAGGATCGGTACACCTCTCGGTGTCCGTTCTCGGCATAGCATTTTTCTGACAAAGTCAAACGTCCGGCTCCTTGTCCCACAAGGAAGGTGCCAGCCCTGAAAGCTCTTGCTGCTCTTCACTGTCCCCGTGCAGCCTATGCACAGGCACAACAGCATTGGGGATCTGTGCTTGCCCAGGAACTGTACACCTCTCGGTGTCCGTTCTCGGCATAGCATTTTTCTGAAAATGCAAACGTCCGGCTCCTTGTCCCACAAGGAAGGTGCCAGGCCTGAAAGCTCTTGCTGCTCTTCACTGTCCCCGTGCAGCCTATGCACAGGCACAACAGCATTGGGGATCTGTGCTTGCCCACAGGCGGCACATCTCACGGCGCTCGTTCTCGGCAGAGGCTCTTCCGAAAAGGCAAACGTCCGGCTCCTTGTCCCACAAGGAAGGTGCCAGCCCTGAAAGCTCGTGCTGCTCTTCACTGTACCCGTGCAGCCTATGCACAGGCACAACAGCATTGGGGATCTGTGCTTGCCCAGGATCGGTACACCTCTCGGTGTCCGTTCTCGGCATAGCATTTTTCTGAAAAGGCAAACGTCCGGCTCCTTGTCCCACAAGGAAGGTGCCAGCCCTGAAAGCTCGTGCTGCTCTTCACTGTCCCCGTGCAGCCTATGCACAGGCACAACAGCATTGGGGATCTGTGCTTGCCCAGGATCGGTACACCTCTCGGTGTCCGTTCTCGGCATAGCATTTTTCTGAAAAGGCAAACGTCCGGCTCCTTGTCCCACAAGGAAGGTGCCAGCCTTGAAAGCTCGTGCTGCTCTTCACCGGCCCCCTGCAGCCTATGCACAGGCACAACAGCATTGGGGATCTGTTCTTGCCCAGGATCGGTACACCTCTCGGTGTCCGTTCTCGGCATAGCATTTTTCTGAAAAGGCAAACGTCCGGCTCCTTGTCCCACAAGGAAGGTGCCAGCCCTGAAAGCTCGTGCTGCTCTTCACTGTCCCCGTGCAGCCTATGCACAGGCACAACAGCATTGGGGATCTGTGCTTGCCCAGGATCGGTACACCTCTCGGTGTCCGTTCTCGGCATAGCATTGTTCTGACAAATGCAAACGTCCGGCTCCTTGTCCCACAAGGAAGGTGCCAGCCCTGAAAGCTCTTGCTGCTCTTCACTGTCCCCGTGCAGCCTATGCACAGGCACAACAGCACTGGGGATCTGTGCTTGCCCACAGGCGGCACATCTCACGGCGCTCGTTCTCGGCAGAGGCTCTTCCGAAAAGGCAAACGTCCGGCTCCTTGTCCCACAAGGAAGGTGCCAGCCCTGAAAGCTCTTGCTGCTCTTCACTGTCCCCGTGCAGCCTATGCACAGGCACAACAGCATTGGGGATCTGTGCTTGCCCAGGATCGGTACACCTCTCGGTGTCCGTTCTCGGCATAGCATTTTTCTGAAAAGGCAAACGTCCGGCTCCTTGTCCCACAAGGAAGGTGCCAGGCTTGAAAGCTCTTGCTGCTCTTCACTGTCCCCGTGCAGCCTATGCACAGGCACAACAGCATTGGGGATCTGTGCTTGCCCACAGGCGGCACATCTCACGGCGCTCGTTCTCGGCAGAGGCTCTTCCGAAAAGGCAAACGTCCGGCTCCTTGTCCCACAAGGAAGGTGCCAGCCCTGAAAGCTCTTGCTGCTCTTCACTGTCCCCGTGCAGCCTATGCACAGGCACAACAGCATTGGGGATCTGTGCTTGCCCAGGATCGGTACACCTCTCGGTGTCCGTTCTCGGCATAGCATTTTTCTGAAAAGGCAAACGTCCGGCTCCTTGTCCCACAAGGAAGGTGCCAGCCTTGAAAGCTCGTGCTGCTCTTCACTGTCCCCGTGCAGCCTATGCACAGGCACAACAGCATTGGGGATCTGTGCTTGCCCAGGAACTGTACACCTCTCGGTGTCCGTTCTCGGCATAGCATTTTTCTGAAAAGGCAAACGTCCGGCTCCTTGTCCCACAAGGAAGGTGCCAGCCCTGAAAGCTCTTGCTGCTCTTCACTGTCCCCGTGCAGCCTATGCACAGGCACAACAGCATTGGGGATCTGTGCTTGCCCAGGAACTGTACACCTCTCGGTGTCCGTTCTCGGCATAGCATTTTTCTGAAAAGGCAAACGTCCGGCTCCTTGTCCCACAAGGAAGGTGCCAGCCCTGAAAGCTCGTGCTGCTCTTCACTGTCCCCGTGCAGCCTATGCACAGGCACAACAGCATTGGGGATCTGTGCTTGCCCAGGATCGGTACACCTCTCGGTGTCCGTTCTCGGCATAGCATTGTTCTGACAAATGCAAACGTCCGGCTCCTTGTCCCACAAGGAAGGTGCCAGCCCTGAAAGCTCTTGCTGCTCTTCACTGTCCCCGTGCAGCCTATGCACAGGCACAACAGCACTGGGGAGCTGTGCTTGCCCACAGGCGGCACATCTCACGGCGCTCGTTCTCGGCAGAGGCTCTTCCGAAAAGGCAAACGTCCGGCTCCTTGTCCCACAAGGAAGGTGCCAGCCTTGAAAGCTCGTGCTGCTCTTCACTGTCCCCGTGCAGCCTATGCACAGGCACAACAGCATTGGGGATCTGTGCTTGCCCAGGATCGGTACACCTCTCGGTGTCCGTTCTCGGCATAGCATTTTTCTGAAAAGGCAAACGTCCGGCTCCTTGTCCCACAAGGAAGGTGCCAGCCCTGAAAGCTCGTGCTGCTCTTCACTGTCCCCGTGCAGCCTATGCACAGGCACAACAGCATTGGGGATCTGTGCTTGCCCAGGAACTGTACACCTCTCGGTGTCCGTTCTCGGCATAGCATTTTTCTGAAAAGGCAAACGTCCGGCTCCTTGTCCCACAAGGAAGGTGCCAGCCCTGAAAGCTCGTGCTGCTCTTCACTGTCCCCGTGCAGCCTATGCACAGGCACAACAGCATTGGGGATCTGTGCTTGCCCACAGGCGGCACATCTCACGGCGCTCGTTCTCGGCAGAGGCTCTTCCGAAAAGGCAAACGTCCGGCTCCTTGTCCCACAAGGAAGGTGCCAGCCCTGAAAGCTCGTGCTGCTCTTCACTGTCCCCGTGCAGCCTATGCACAGGCACAACAGCATTGGGGATCTGTGCTTGCCCAGGATCGGTACACCTCTCGGTGTCCGTTCTCGGCATAGCATTTTTCTGAAAAGGCAAACGTCCGGCTCCTTGTCCCACAAGGAAGGTGCCAGCCCTGAAAGCTCTTGCTGCTCTTCACTGTCCCCGTGCAGCCTATGCACAGGCACAACAGCATTGGGGATCTGTGCTTGCCCAGGATCGGTACACCTCTCGGTGTCCGTTCTCGGCATAGCATTTTTCTGAAAAGGCAAACGTCCGGCTCCTTGTCCCACAAGGAAGGTGCCAGCCTTGAAAGCTCGTGCTGCTCTTCACTGTCCCCGTGCAGCCTATGCACAGGCACAACAGCATTGGGGATCTGTGCTTGCCCAGGAACTGTACACCTCTCGGTGTCCGTTCTCGGCATAGCATTTTTCTGAAAAGGCAAACGTCCGGCTCCTTGTCCCACAAGGAAGGTGCCAGCCCTGAAAGCTCTTGCTGCTCTTCACTGTCCCCGTGCAGCCTATGCACAGGCACAACAGCATTGGGGATCTGTGCTTGCCCAGGAACTGTACACCTCTCGGTGTCCGTTCTCGGCATAGCATTTTTCTGACAAAGGCAAACGTCCGGCTCCTTGTCCCACAAGGAAGGTGCCAGCCCTGAAAGCTCGTGCTGCTCTTCACTGTCCCCGTGCAGCCTATGCACAGGCACAACAGCATTGGGGATCTGTGCTTGCCCAGGATCGGTACACCTCTCGGTGTCCGTTCTCGGCATAGCATTTTTCTGACAAAGTCAAACGTCCGGCTCCTTGTCCCACAAGGAAGGTGCCAGCCCTGAAAGCTCTTGCTGCTCTTCACTGTCCCCGTGCAGCCTATGCACAGGCACAACAGCATTGGGGATCTGTGCTTGCCCAGGAACTGTACACCTCTCGGTGTCCGTTCTCGGCATAGCATTTTTCTGAAAAGGCAAATGTCCGGCTCCTTGTCCCACAAGGAAGGTGCCAGCCCTGAAAGCTCTTGCTGCTCTTCACTGTCCCCGTGCAGCCTATGCACAGGCACAACAGCATTGGGGATCTGTGCTTGCCCACAGGCGGCACATCTCACGGCGCTCGTTCTCGGCAGAGGCTCTTCCGAAAAGGCAAACGTCCGGCTCCTTGTCCCACAAGGAAGGTGCCAGCCCTGAAAGCTCGTGCTGCTCTTCACTGTACCCGTGCAGCCTATGCACAGGCACAACAGCATTGGGGATCTGTGCTTGCCCAGGATCGGTACACCTCTCGGTGTCCGTTCTCGGCATAGCATTTTTCTGAAAAGGCAAACGTCCGGCTCCTTGTCCCACAAGGAAGGTGCCAGCCCTGAAAGCTCTTGCTGCTCTTCACTGTCCCCGTGCAGCCTATGCACAGGCACAACAGCATTGGGGATCTGTGCTTGCCCAGGATCGGTACACCTCTCGGTGTCCGTTCTCGGCATAGCATTTTTCTGAAAAGGCAAACGTCCGGCTCCTTGTCCCACAAGGAAGGTGCCAGCCTTGAAAGCTCGTGCTGCTCTTCACTGTCCCCGTGCAGCCTATGCACAGGCACAACAGCATTGGGGATCTGTGCTTGCCCAGGATCGGTACACCTCTCGGTGTCCGTTCTCGGCATAGCATTTTTCTGAAAAGGCAAACGTCCGGCTCCTTGTCCCACAAGGAAGGTGCCAGCCCTGAAAGCTCGTGCTGCTCTTCACTGTCCCCGTGCAGCCTATGCACAGGCACAACAGCATTGGGGATCTGTGCTTGCCCAGGAACTGTACACCTTTCGGTGTCCGTTCTCGGCATAGCATTTTTCTGAAAAGGCAAACGTCCGGCTCCTTGTCCCACAAGGAAGGTGCCAGCCCTGAAAGCTCGTGCTGCTCTTCACTGTCCCCGTGCAGCCTATGCACAGGCACAACAGCATTGGGGATCTGTGCTTGCCCAGGATCGGTACACCTCTCGGTGTCCGTTCTCGGCATAGCATTTTTCTGAAAAGGCAAACGTCCGGCTCCTTGTCCCACAAGGAAGGTGCCAGCCCTGAAAGCTCTTGCTGCTCTTCACTGTCCCCGTGCAGCCTATGCACAGGCACAACAGCATTGGGGATCTGTGCTTGCCCACAGGCGGCACATCTCACGGCGCTCGTTCTCGGCAGAGGCTCTTCCGAAAAGGCAAACGTCCGGCTCCTTGTCCCACAAGGAAGGTGCCAGCCTTGAAAGCTCGTGCTGCTCTTCACTGTCCCCGTGCAGCCTATGCACAGGCACAACAGCATTGGGGATCTGTGCTTGCCCAGGAACTGTACAACTCTCGGTGTCCGTTCTCGGCATAGCATTTTTCTGAAAAGGCAAACGTCCGGCTCCTTGTCCCACAAGGAAGGTGCCAGCCCTGAAAGCTCTTGCTGCTCTTCACTGTCCCCGTGCAGCCTATGCACAGGCACAACAGCATTGGGGATCTGTGCTTGCCCAGGAACTGTACACCTCTCGTGTCCGTTCTCGGCATAGCATTTTTCTGACAAAGGCAAACGTCCGGCTCCTTCTCCCACAAGGAAGGTGCCAGCCCTGAAAGCTCGTGCTGCTCTTCACTGTCCCCGTGCAGCCTATGCACAGGCACAACAGCATTGGGGATCTGTGCTTGCCCAGGATCGGTACACCTCTCGGTGTCCGTTCTCGGCATAGCATTTTTCTGAAAAGGCAAACGTCCGGCTCCTTGTCCCACAAGGAAGGTGCCAGCCCTGAAAGCTCGTGCTGCTCTTCACTGTCCCCGTGCAGCCTATCCACAGGTACAGCAGTACTGGGGATCTGTGCTTGCCCACAGGCGGCACATCTCACGGCGCTCGTTCTCGGCAGAGGCTCTTCCGAAAAGGCAAACGTCCGGCTCCTTGTCCCACAAGGAAGGTGCCAGCCCTGAAAGCTCTTGCTGCTCTTCACTGTCCCCGTGCAGCCTATGCACAGGCACAACAGCATTGGGGATCTGTGCTTGCCCAGGATCGGTACACCTCTCGGTGTCCGTTCTCGGCATAGCATTTTTCTGAAAAGGCAAACGTCCGGCTCCTTGTCCCACAAGGAAGGTGCCAGCCTTGAAAGCTCGTCCTGCTCTTCACTGTCCCCGTGCAGCCTATGCACAGGCACAACAGCATTGGGGATCTGTGCTTGCCCAGGATCGGTACACCTCTCGGTGTCCGTTCTCGGCATAGCATTTTTCTGAAAAGGCAAACGTCCGGCTCCTTGTCCCACAAGGAAGGTGCCAGCCCTGAAAGCTCGTGCTGCTCTTCACTGTCCCCGTGCAGCCTATGCACAGGCACAACAGCATTGGGGATCTGTGCTTGCCCAGGAACTGTACACCTCTCGGTGTCCGTTCTCGGCATAGCATTTTTCTGAAAAGGCAAACGTCCGGCTCCTTGTCCCACAAGGAAGGTGCCAGCCCTGAAAGCTCGTGCTGCTCTTCACTGTCCCCGTGCAGCCTATGCACAGGCACAACAGCATTGGGGATCTGTGCTTGCCCACAGGCGGCACATCTCACGGCGCTCGTTCTCGGCAGAGGCTCTTCCGAAAAGGCAAACGTCGGGCTCCTTGTCCCACAAGGAAGGTGCCAGCCCTGAAAGCTCTTGCTGCTCTTCACTGTCCCCGTGCAGCCTATGCACAGGCACAACAGCATTGGGGATCTGTGCTTGCCCAGGATCGGTACACCTCTCGGTGTCCGTTCTCGGCATAGCATTTTTCTGAAAAGGCAAACGTCCGGCTCCTTGTCCCACAAGGAAGGTGCCAGCCCTGAAAGCTCTTGCTGCTCTTCACTGTCCCCGTGCAGCCTATGCACAGGCACAACAGCATTGGGGATCTGTGCTTGCCCAGGATCGGTACACCTCTCGGTGTCCGTTCTCGGCATAGCATTGTTCTGACAAATGCAAACGTCCGGCTCCTTGTCCCACAAGGAAGGTGCCAGCCTTGAAAGCTCGTGCTGCTCTTCACTGTCCCCGTGCAGCCTATGCACAGGCACAACAGCATTGGGGATCTGTGCTTGCCCAGGAACTGTACACCTCTCGGTGTCCGTTCTCGGCATAGCATTTTTCTGAAAAGGCAAACGTCCGGCTCCTTGTCCCACAAGGAAGGTGCCAGCCCTGAAAGCTCTTGCTGCTCTTCACTGTCCCCGTGCAGCCTATGCACAGGCACAACAGCATTGGGGATCTGTGCTTGCCCAGGAACTGTACACCTCTCGGTGTCCGTTCTCGGCATAGCATTTTTCTGACAAAGGCAAACGTCCGGCTCCTTGTCCCACAAGGAAGGTGCCAGGCCTGAAAGCTCGTGCTGCTCTTCACTGTCCCCGTGCAGCCTATGCACAGGCACAACAGCATTGGGGATCTGTGCTTGCCCAGGAACTGTACACCTCTCGGTGTCCGTTCTCAGCATAGCATTTTTCTGAAAAGGCAAACGTCCGGCTCCTTGTCCCACAAGGAAGGTGCCAGCCCTGAAAGCTCGTGCTGCTCTTCACTGTCCCCGTGCAGCCTATGCACAGGCACAACAGCATTGGGGATCTGTGCTTGCCCAGGATCGGTACACCTCTCGGTGTCCGTTCTCGGCATAGCATTTTTCTGACAAAGTCAAACGTCCGGCTCCTTGTCCCACAAGGAAGGTGCCAGCCCTGAAAGCTCTTGCTGCTCTTCACTGTCCCCGTGCAGCCTATGCACAGGCACAACAGCATTGGGGATCTGTGCTTGCCCAGGAACTGTACACCTCTCGGTGTCCGTTCTCGGCATAGCATTTTTCTGAAAAGGCAAACGTCCGGCTCCTTGTCCCACAAGGAAGGTGCCAGCCCTGAAAGCTCTTGCTGCTCTTCACTGTCCCCGTGCAGCCTATGCACAGGCACAACAGCATTGGGGATCTGTGCTTGCCCACAGGCGGCACATCTCACGGCGCTCGTTCTCGGCAGAGGCTCTTCCGAAAAGGCAAACGTCCGGCTCCTTGTCCCACAAGGAAGGTGCCAGCCCTGAAAGCTCGTGCTGCTCTTCACTGTACCCGTGCAGCCTATGCACAGGCACAACAGCATTGGGGATCTGTGCTTGCCCAGGATCGGTACACCTCTCGGTGTCCGTTCTCGGCATAGCATTTTTCTGAAAAGGCAAACGTCCGGCTCCTTGTCCCACAAGGAAGGTGCCAGCCCTGAAAGCTCTTGCTGCTCTTCACTGTCCCCGTGCAGCCTATGCACAGGCACAACAGCATTGGGGATCAGTGCTTGCCCAGGATCGGTACACCTCTCGGTGTCCGTTCTCGGCATAGCATTTTTCTGAAAAGGCAAACGTCCGGCTCCTTGTCCCACAAGGAAGGTGCCAGCCTTGAAAGCTCGTGCTGCTCTTCACTGTCCCCGTGCAGCCTATGCACAGGCACAACAGCATTGGGGATCTGTGCTTGCCCACAGGCGGCACATCTCACGGCGCTCGTTCTCGGCAGAGGCTCTTCCGAAAAGGCAAACGTCCGGCTCCTTGTCCCACAAGGAAGGTGCCAGCCCTGAAAGCTCGTGCTGCTCTTCACTGTCCCCGTGCAGCCTATGCACAGGCACAACAGCATTGGGGATCTGTGCTTGCCCAGGAACTGTACACCTCTCGGTGTCCGTTCTCGGCATAGCATTTTTCTGAAAAGGCAAACGTCCGGCTCCTTGTCCCACAAGGAAGGTGCCAGCCCTGAAAGCTCGTGCTGCTCTTCACTGTCCCCGTGCAGCCTATGCACAGGCACAACAGCATTGGGGATCTGTGCTTGCCCAGGATCGGTACAGCTCTCGGTGTCCGTTCTCGGCATAGCATTTTTCTGAAAAGGCAAACGTCCGGCTCCTTGTCCCACAAGGAAGGTGCCAGCCCTGAAAGCTCGTGCTGCTCTTCACTGTCCCCGTGCAGCCTATGCACAGGCACAACAGCATTGGGGATCTGTGCTTGCCCAGGATCGGTACACCTCTCGGTGTCCGTTCTCGGCATAGCATTTTTCTGACAAAGGAAAACGTCCGGCTCCTTGTCCCACAAGGAAGGTGCCAGCCCTGAAAGCTCTTGCTGCTCTTCACTGTCCCCGTGCAGCCTATGCACAGGCACAACAGCATTGGGGATCTGTGCTTGCCCAGGATCGGTACACCTCTCGGTGTCCGTTCTCGGCATAGCATTGTTCTGACAAATGCAAACGTCCGGCTCCTTGTCCCACAAGGAAGGTGCCAGCCCTGAAAGCTCGTGCTGCTCTTCACTGTCCCCGTGCAGCCTATGCACAGGCACAACAGCATTGGGGATCTGTGCTTGCCCAGGATCGGTACACCTCTCGGTGTCCGTTCTCGGCATAGCATTTTTCTAAAAAGGCAAACGTCCGGCTCCTTGTCCCACAAGGAAGGTGCCAGCCTTGAAAGCTCGTGCTGCTCTTCACTGTCCCCGTGCAGCCTATGCACAGGCACAACAGCATTGGGGATCTGTGCTTGCCCACAGGCGGCACATCTCACGGCGCTCGTTCTCGGCATAGCATATTTCTGAAAAGGCAAACGTCCGGCTCCTTCTCCCACAAGGAAGGTGCCAGCCCTGAAAGCTCGTGCTGCTCTTCACTGTCCCCGTGCAGCCTATGCACAGGCACAACAGCATTGGGGATCTGTGCTTGCCCAGGATCGGTACACCTCTCGGTGTCCGTTCTCGGCATAGCATTTTTCTGAAAAGTCAAACGTCCGGCTCCTTGTCTCACAAGGAAGGTGCCAGCCCTGAAAGCTCGTGCTGCTCTTCACTGTCCCCGTGCAGCCTATGCACACGCACAACAGCATTGGGGATCTGTGCTTGCCCAGGATCGGTACAGCTCTCGGTGTCCGTTCTCGGCATAGCATTTTTCTGAAAAGGCAAACGTCCGGCTCCTTGTCCCACAAGGAAGGTGCCAGCCCTGAAAGCTCGTGCTGCTCTTCACTGTCCCCGTGCAGCCTATGCACAGGCACAACAGCATTGGGGATCTGTGCTTGCCCAGGATCGGTACACCTCTCGGTGTCCGTTCTCGGCATAGCATTTTTCTGAAAAGGCAAACGTCCGGCTCCTTGTCCCACAAGGAAGGTGCCAGCCCTGAAAGCTCGTGCTGCTCTTCACTGTCCCCGTGCAGCCTATGCACAGGCACAACAGCATTGGGGATCTGTGCTTGCCCAGGATCGGTACACCTCTCGGTGTCCGTTCTCGGCATAGCATTTTTCTGAAAAGGCAAACGTCCGGCTCCTTGTCCCACAAGGAAGGTGCCAGCCCTGAAAGCTCGTGCTGCTCTTCACTGTCCCCGTGCAGCCTATGCACAGGCACAACAGCATTGGGGATCTGTGCTTGCCCAGGATCGGTACACCTCTCGGTGTCCGTTCTCGGCATAGCATTTTTCTGAAAAGGCAAACGTCCGGCTCCTTGTCCCACAAGGAAGGTGCCAGCCCTGAAAGCTCTTGCTGCTCTTCACTGTCCCCGTGCAGCCTATGCACAGGCACAACAGCATTGGGGATCTGTGCTTGCCCAGGATCGGTACACCTCTCGGTGTCCGTTCTCAGCATAGCATTTTTCTGACAAAGGCAAACGTCCGGCTCCTTGTCCCACAAGGAAGGTGCCAGGCCTGAAAGCTCCTGCTGCTCTTCACTGTCCCCGTGCAGCCTATGCACAGGCACAACAGCATTGGGGATCTGTGCTTGCCCAGGATCGGTACACCTCTCGGTGTCCGTTCTCGGCATAGCATTTTTCTGACAAAGTCAAACGTCCGGCTCCTTGTCCCACAAGGAAGGTGCCAGGCCTGAAAGCTCGTGCTGCTTTTAGCTGTCCCCGTGCAGCCTATGCACAGGCACAACAGCACTGGGGATCTGTGCTTTCCCACAGGCGGCACATCTCACGGCGCTCGTTCTCGGCAGAAGCTCTTCCGAAAAGGCAAACGTCCGGCTCCTTGTCCCACAAGGAAGGTGCCAGGCCTGAAAGCTCGTGCTGCTCTTCACTGTCCCCGTGCAGCCTATGCACAGGCACAACAGCATTGGGGATCTGTGCTTGCCCAGGAACTGTACACCTCTCGGTGTCCGTTCTCGGCATAGCATTTTTCTGAAAAGGCAAACGTCCGGCTCCTTGTCCCACAAGGAAGGTGCCAGCCCTGAAAGCTCGTGCTGCTCTTCACTGTCCCCGTGCAGCCTATGCACAGGCACAACAGCATTGGGGATCTGTGCTTGCCCACAGGCGACACATCTCACGGCGCTCGTTCTCGGCATAGCATTTTTCTGAAAAGGCAAACGTCCGGCTCCTTGTCCCACAAGGAAGGTGCCAGCCCTGAAAGCTCGTGCTGCTCTTCACTGTCCCCGTGCAGCCTATGCACAGGCACAACAGCATTGGGGATCTGTGCTTGCCCAGGAACTGTACACCTCTCGGTGTCCGTTCTCGGCATAGCATTTTTCTGACAAAGGCAAACGTCCGGCTCCTTGTCCCACAAGGAAGGTGCCAGCCCTGAAAGCTCGTGCTGCTCTTCACTGTCCCCGTGCAGCCTATGCACAGGCACAACAGCATTGGGGATCTGTGCTTGCCCACAGGCGGCACATCTCACGGCGCTCGTTCTCGGCAGAGGCTCTTCCGAAAAGGCAAACGTCCGGCTCCTTGTCCCACAAGGAAGGTGCCAGCCCTGAAAGCTCGTGCTGCTCTTCACTGTCCCCGTGCAGCCTATGCACAGGCACAACAGCATTGGGGATCTGTGCTTGCCCAGGATCGGTACACCTCTCGGTGTCCGTTCTCGGCATAGCATTTTTCTGAAAAGGCAAACGTCCGGCTCCTTGTCCCACAAGGAAGGTGCCAGCCCTGAAAGCTCTTGCTGCTCTTCACTGTCCCCGTGCAGCCTATGCACAGGCACAACAGCATTGGGGATCTGTGCTTGCCCAGGAACTGTACACCTCTCGGTGTCCGTTCTCGGCATAGCATTTTTCTGACAAAGGCAAACGTCCGGCTCCTTGTCCCACAAGGAAGGTGCCAGCCCTGAAAGCTCTTGCTGCTCTTCACTGTCCCCGTGCAGCCTATGCACAGGCACAACAGCATTGGGGATCTGTGCTTGCCCAGGATCGGTACACCTCTCGGTGTCCGTTCTCGGCATAGCATTTTTCTGAAAAGGCAAACGTCCGGCTCCTTGTCCCACAAGGAAGGTGCCAGCCCTGAAAGCTCTTGCTGCTCTTCACTGTCCCCGTGCAGCCTATGCACAGGCACAACAGCATTGGGGATCTGTGCTTGCCCAGGATCGGTACACCTCTCGGTGTCCGTTCTCGGCATAGCATTTTTCTGACAAAGGCAAACGTCCGGCTCCTTGTCCCACAAGGAAGGTGCCAGCCCTGAAAGCTCGTGCTGCTCTTCACTGTCCCCGTGCAGCCTATGCACAGGCACAACAGCATTGGGGATCTGTGCTTGCCCAGGATCGGTACACCTCTCGGTGTCCGTTCTCGGCATAGCATTTTTCTGACAAATGCAAACGTCCGGCTCCTTGTCCCACAAGGAAGGTGCCAGGCCTGAAAGCTCGTGCTGCTCTTAGCTGTCCCCGTGCAGCCTATGCAC
Organism: Buteo buteo; assembly: GCF_964188355.1. Classification (NCBI taxonomy): domain Eukaryota; kingdom Metazoa; phylum Chordata; class Aves; order Accipitriformes; family Accipitridae; genus Buteo; species Buteo buteo. Next base: position 14,112,410 of record NC_134192.1, read on the forward strand.
AGGCACAACAGCACTGGGGATCTGTGCTTTCCCACAGGTGGCACATTTCACGGCGCTCGTTCTCGGCAGAGGCTCTTCCGAAAAGGCAAACGTCCGGCTCCTTGTCCCACAAGGAAGGTGCCAGCCCTGAAAGCTCTTGCTGCTCTTCACTGTCCCCGTGCAGCCTATGCACAGGCACAACAGCATTGGGGATCTGTGCTTGCCCAGGAACTGTACACCTCTCGGTGTCCGTTCTCGGCATAGCATTTTTCTGAAAAGGCAAACGTCCGGCTCCTTGTCCCACAAGGAAGGTGCCAGCCCTGAAAGCTCGTGCTGCTCTTCACTGTCCCCGTGCAGCCTATGCACAGGCACAACAGCATTGGGGATCTGTGCTTGCCCAGGATCGGTACACCTCTCGGTGTCCGTTCTCGGCATAGCATTTTTCTGACAAATGCAAACGTCCGGCTCCTTGTCCCACAAGGAAGGTGCCAGCCCTGAAAGCTCTTGCTGCTCTTCACTGTCCCCGTGCAGCCTATGCACAGGCACAACAGCATTGGGGATCTGTGCTTGCCCAGGATCGGTACACCTCTCGGTGTCCGTTCTCGGCATAGCATTTTTCTGAAAAGGCAAACGTCCGGCTCCTTGTCCCACAAGGAAGGTGCCAGCCTTGAAAGCTCGTGCTGCTCTTCACTGTCCCCGTGCAGCCTATGCACAGGCACAACAGCATTGGGGATCTGTGCTTGCCCAGGAACTGTACAACTCTCGGTGTCCGTTCTCGGCATAGCATTTTTCTGAAAAGGCAAACGTCCGGCTCCTTGTCCCACAAGGAAGGTGCCAGGCCTGAAAGCTCTTGCTGCTCTTCACTGTCCCCGTGCAGCCTATGCACAGGCACAACAGCATTGGGGATCTGTGCTTGCCCACAGGCGGCACATCTCACGGCGCTCGTTCTCGGCAGAGGCTCTTCCGAAAAGGCAAACGTCCGGCTCCTTGTCCCACAAGGAAGGTGCCAGCCCTGAAAGCTCGTGCTGCTCTTCACTGTCCCCGTGCAGCCTATGCACAGGCACAACAGCATTGGGGATCTGTGCTTGCCCAGGATCGGTACACCTCTCGGTGTCCGTTCTCGGCATAGCATTTTTCTGAAAAGGCAAACGTCCGGCTCCTTGTCCCACAAGGAAGGTGCCAGCCCTGAAAGCTCTTGCTGCTCTTCACTGTCCCCGTGCAGCCTATGTACAGGCACAACAGCATTGGGGATCTGTGCTTGCCCAGGATCGGTACACCTCTCGGTGTCCGTTCTCGGCATAGCATTTTTCTGAAAAGGCAAACGTCCGGCTCCTTGTCCCACAAGGATGGTGCCAGCCCTGAAAGCTCTTGCTGCTCTTCACTGTCCCCGTGCAGCCTATGCACAGGCACAACAGCATTGGGGATCTGTGCTTGCCCAGGATCGGTACACCTCTCGGTGTCCGTTCTCGGCATAGCATTTTTCTGACAAAGGCAAACGTCCGGCTCCTTGTCCCACAAGGAAGGTGCCAGCCCTGAAAGCTCTTGCTGCTCTTCACTGTCCCCGTGCAGCCTATGCACAGGCACAACAGCATTGGGGATCTGTGCTTGCCCAGGATCGGTACACCTCTCGGTGTCCGTTCTCGGCATAGCATTTTTCTGACAAATGCAAACGTCCGGCTCCTTGTCCCACAAGGAAGGTGCCAGCCCTGAAAGCTCGTGCTGCTCTTCACTGTCCCCGTGCAGCCTATGCACAGGCACAACAGCATTGGGGATCTGTGCTTGCCCAGGATCGGTACACCTCTCGGTGTCCGTTCTCGGCATAGCATTTTTCTGAAAAGGCAAACGTCCGGCTCCTTGTCCCACAAGGAAGGTGCCAGCCTTGAAAGCTCGTGCTGCTCTTCACTGTCCCCGTGCAGCCTATGCACAGGCACAACAGCATTGGGGATCTGTGCTTGCCCAGGAACTGTACACCTCTCGGTGTCCGTTCTCGGCATAGCATTTTTCTGAAAAGGCAAACGTCCGGCTCCTTGTCCCACAAGGAAGGTGCCAGGCCTGAAAGCTCTTGCTGCTCTTCACTGTCCCCGTGCAGCCTATGCACAGGCACAACAGCATTGGGGATCTGTGCTTGCCCACAGGCGGCACATCTCACGGCGCTCGTTCTCGGCAGAGGCTCTTCCGAAAAGGCAAACGTCCGGCTCCTTGTCCCACAAGGAAGGTGCCAGCCTTGAAAGCTCGTGCTGCTCTTCACTGTCCCCGTGCAGCCTATGCACAGGCACAACAGCATTGGGGATCTGTGCTTGCCCAGGATCGGTACACCTCTCGGTGTCCGTTCTCGGCATAGCATTTTTCTGAAAAGGCAAACGTCCGGCTCCTTGTCCCACAAGGAAGGTGCCAGCCCTGAAAGCTCTTGCTGCTCTTCACTGTCCCCGTGCAGCCTATGCACAGGCACAACAGCATTGGGGATCTGTGCTTGCCCAGGATCGGTACACCTCTCGGTGTCCGTTCTCGGCATAGCATTTTTCTGAAAAGGCAAACGTCCGGCTCCTTGTCCCACAAGGAAGGTGCCAGCCCTGAAAGCTCGTGCTGCTCTTCACTGTCCCCGTGCAGCCTATGCACAGGCACAACAGCATTGGGGATCTGTGCTTGCCCAGGATCGGTACACCTCTCGGTGTCCGTTCTCGGCATAGCATTTTTCTGAAAAGGCAAACGTCCGGCTCCTTGTCCCACAAGGAAGGTGCCAGCCCTGAAAGCTCGTGCTGCTCTTCACTGTCCCCGTGCAGCCTATGCACAGGCACAACAGCATTGGGGATCTGTGCTTGCCCAGGATCGGTACACCTCTCGGTGTCCGTTCTCGGCATAGCATTTTTCTGAAAAGGCAAACGTCCGGCTCCTTGTCCCACAAGGAAGGTGCCAGCCCTGAAAGCTCTTGCTGCTCTTCACTGTCCCCGTGCAGCCTATGCACAGGCACAACAGCATTGGGGATCTGTGCTTGCCCAGGATCGGTACACCTCTCGGTGTCCGTTCTCAGCATAGCATTTTTCTGACAAAGGCAAACGTCCGGCTCCTTGTCCCACAAGGAAGGTGCCAGGCCTGAAAGCTCCTGCTGCTCTTCACTGTCCCCGTGCAGCCTATGCACAGGCACAACAGCATTGGGGATCTGTGCTTGCCCAGGATCGGTACACCTCTCGGTGTCCGTTCTCGGCATAGCATTTTTCTGACAAATGCAAACGTCCGGCTCCTTGTCCCACAAGGAAGGTGCCAGGCCTGAAAGCTCGTGCTGCTCTTAGCTGTCCCCGTGCAGCCTATGCACAGGCACAACAGCACTGGGGATCTGTGCTTTCCCACAGGCGGCACATCTCACGGCGCTCGTTCTCGGCAGAAGCTCTTCCGAAAAGGCAAACGTCCGGCTCCTTGTCCCACAAGGAAGGTGCCAGGCCTGAAAGCTCGTGCTGCTCTTCACTGTCCCCGTGCAGCCTATGCACAGGCACAACAGCATTGGGGATCTGTGCTTGCCCAGGATCGGTACACCTCTCGGTGTCCGTTCTCGGCATAGCATTTTTCTGAAAAGGCAAACGTCCGGCTCCTTGTCCCACAAGGAAGGTGCCAGCCCTGAAAGCTCGTGCTGCTCTTCACTGTCCCCGTGCAGCCTATGCACAGGCACAACAGCATTGGGGATCTGTGCTTGCCCACAGGCGACACATCTCACGGCGCTCGTTCTCGGCATAGCATTTTTCTGAAAAGGCAAACGTCCGGCTCCTTGTCCCACAAGGAAGGTGCCAGCCCTGAAAGCTCGTGCTGCTCTTCACTGTCCCCGTGCAGCCTATGCACAGGCACAACAGCATTGGGGATCTGTGCTTGCCCAGGAACTGTACACCTCTCGGTGTCCGTTCTCGGCATAGCATTTTTCTGACAAAGGCAAACGTCCGGCTCCTTGTCCCACAAGGAAGGTGCCAGCCCTGAAAGCTCGTGCTGCTCTTCACTGTCCCCGTGCAGCCTATGCACAGGCACAACAGCATTGGGGATCTGTGCTTGCCCACAGGCGGCACATCTCACGGCGCTCGTTCTCGGCAGAGGCTCTTCCGAAAAGGCAAACGTCCGGCTCCTTGTCCCACAAGGAAGGTGCCAGCCCTGAAAGCTCGTGCTGCTCTTCACTGTCCCCGTGCAGCCTATGCACAGGCACAACAGCATTGGGGATCTGTGCTTGCCCAGGATCGGTACACCTCTCGGTGTCCGTTCTCGGCATAGCATTTTTCTGAAAAGGCAAACGTCCGGCTCCTTGTCCCACAAGGAAGGTGCCAGCCCTGAAAGCTCTTGCTGCTCTTCACTGTCCCCGTGCAGCCTATGCACAGGCACAACAGCATTGGGGATCTGTGCTTGCCCAGGAACTGTACACCTCTCGGTGTCCGTTCTCGGCATAGCATTTTTCTGAAAAGGCAAACGTCCGGCTCCTTGTCCCACAAGGAAGGTGCCAGCCCTGAAAGCTCTTGCTGCTCTTCACTGTCCCCGTGCAGCCTATGCACAGGCACAACAGCATTGGGGATCTGTGCTTGCCCAGGATCGGTACACCTCTCGGTGTCCGTTCTCGGCATAGCATTTTTCTGAAAAGGCAAACGTCCGGCTCCTTGTCCCACAAGGAAGGTGCCAGCCCTGAAAGCTCTTGCTGCTCTTCACTGTCCCCGTGCAGCCTATGCACAGGCACAACAGCATTGGGGATCTGTGCTTGCCCAGGATCGGTACACCTCTCGGTGTCCGTTCTCGGCATAGCATTTTTCTGACAAAGGCAAACGTCCGGCTCCTTGTCCCACAAGGAAGGTGCCAGCCCTGAAAGCTCGTGCTGCTCTTCACTGTCCCCGTGCAGCCTATGCACAGGCACAACAGCATTGGGGATCTGTGCTTGCCCAGGATCGGTACACCTCTCGGTGTCCGTTCTCGGCATAGCATTTTTCTGACAAATGCAAACGTCCGGCTCCTTGTCCCACAAGGAAGGTGCCAGCCCTGAAAGCTCGTGCTGCTCTTAGCTGTCCCCGTGCAGCCTATGCACAGGCACAACAGCACTGGGGATCTGTGCTTTCCCACAGGTGGCACATTTCACGGCGCTCGTTCTCGGCAGAGGCTCTTCCGAAAAGGCAAACGTCCGGCTCCTTGTCCCACAAGGAAGGTGCCAGCCCTGAAAGCTCTTGCTGCTCTTCACTGTCCCCGTGCAGCCTATGCACAGGCACAACAGCATTGGGGATCTGTGCTTGCCCAGGAACTGTACACCTCTCGGTGTCCGTTCTCGGCATAGCATTTTTCTGAAAAGGCAAACGTCCGGCTCCTTGTCCCACAAGGAAGGTGCCAGCCCTGAAAGCTCGTGCTGCTCTTCACTGTCCCCGTGCAGCCTATGCACAGGCACAACAGCATTGGGGATCTGTGCTTGCCCAGGATCGGTACACCTCTCGGTGTCCGTTCTCGGCATAGCATTTTTCTGACAAATGCAAACGTCCGGCTCCTTGTCCCACAAGGAAGGTGCCAGCCCTGAAAGCTCTTGCTGCTCTTCACTGTCCCCGTGCAGCCTATGCACAGGCACAACAGCATTGGGGATCTGTGCTTGCCCAGGATCGGTACACCTC